>NC_137580.1:110979597-111250954 GCF_963210335.1 Falco punctatus | reverse complement strand
GGAGGGTATCTGCAGCATAGCTCAGAAATGTTGAGGGACAGGAGCCTTCTTTAGATTACGGGTTATTTAGGACAGCTGAGAGGAATGGAAGCGACACTGTAATTGTATACAAGTGAATGCAGGGTATTTTCAGCCTTAGGTGGCCCAGGGGAAGTATTATGGATGTTCCTTGCTTAAAAAATTTACTTGAGGTAATTGTGACCAGACAAGTGTTTACAAAAATTGATCTGCCTATTGATATGCTGTCTTTAGGTTCAAGCTGAAGTCCCAGGCTCTCCAATCTTTGTAATGAGGCTAGCCAAACAGTCCCGCCATTTGGAGGTGCAGATCCTGGCAGATCAGTATGGCAATGCCATCTCTCTCTTTGGCCGGGATTGCTCCGTGCAGCGCAGGCACCAGAAGATTATTGAGGAAGCACCTGCTTCTATTGCGACTTCAGTGGTGTTTGAGCACATGGAACAGGTGAGAGTGGCTCTGCAAGTTCTATTTTCCGTGTGAAACTCCAGAAACAGGCAGGACTGTTGTTTTTTTTTGTTTGTTTGTTTGTTTTTCCATTGTTTAACATTGCCAAGGGTTGTGCATTGTTGAGTCTTTTAAAGGAGCAATGTAGGGTTGTGTGTCTTAAACTGCTTGGTGCGGGCAGCCATTCACATTTCCAAAACTGAGTCCACCATGTCCTGACAAACAGCTGTAGAGCTCCTTTCAAAAAATGCATGCACCCCAAAAATAGCAGGGAAGGGTGTTTTAAATGTATATTGTCATATTAAAAGCAACCTGCAGGAGTTGTATGAATTGTCTAATGCCAAGTATTATAAATATTTGCTTCAAACTCTGCCTTCTGTAAACTGTAAATGAAATAATCTGGAAATCAAAACTCCTGTGCCACGTGGTTTTTTGAGCAGTTCTAGGGCCTGTTACAAGGTTTTTGGATGTTTCAAAATACCAACAAGAGAGTGTCTGAAGTGGGTGAGGTGGATGAAGAGAGCATAGCACCTGGAAATCAAATACTCTCTTTTCCTGTATCCTAGTGTGCAGTGAAGCTTGCCAAAATGGTGGGATACGTGAGTGCAGGCACTGTGGAATACCTGTACAGCCAGGATGGCAGTTTCTACTTTCTGGAGCTGAACCCCCGGCTGCAGGTGGAGCACCCCTGCACAGAGATGGTGGCTGATGTTAATCTGCCAGCAGCACAGCTCCAGGTGAGTCAAGTGCCCAGGCCCTGTGCATCTGGAGGCTTCCAGAAGTACTCAAGCTGTGGTATGTTGAAGAGATCTGAGCATGAAAAACCTGTTCTGCTGAAGCCTTAGTAAAATAGGGGGGCGGACTGTTGTCTGAGTCACAGCCAGGGTTCTGTGTTAAAACTGGATCACATACTAATATTATGCAGATGACTCAATCTTGGTACTGATGGAGAATAAATATAAAGAAAGTATTTGAGAGCTCTACTAAATAGGGCCTATATCCTCATGTGCAGATAGGTGATATATGACTCTCCCACATTTCCCTCTCAACAAAAATACTTGATAACTTACAGGCCCGTTTTGGTACTTTCTCAGCTTGGGATAAATCTTCTGTGCCTGGAGCAAAGTTGAATTAATTATCCCAAAACATATATGCATCCCTTATAGCTCTAGCATTTGACTCTTCCTGATTTGGAAAGCAAAGAGAGGTTATTTTCTAGTTGTTTCTCTTGGACTGTTCAGGTAGACCTTCAGTTAAAAGGAGTATGAAGAGAAGCAAGAGAGGAGTAAAACAGAGGTGCGAAAACTGATTTAAGGAGAGGTTTTGTGTAAAGGCCTGTCTCAACAAGTATTAGCCATGAGTAGTTCAACTTTAAGCCCTGAAATTACTTTGTGAAATGAGTTGGCTTCTGAGGCTAGCAGTGCAATCAAATGCTGTGCCAGTTTTGAGCAGTGCATCGCCCACTCTGCCTCTAAGGGACAGCAGCCACTTCCCAGAGTTTCTTATGACAAAAGGAGGGAAAAAAGAACAGACAGTTGGCTGCTTCATTTTTCAGCAAGTTCAGCGGTTGTTTGAAGTTCAGGAAAGTGACTTGCGTCTTGTAAATTTTGATGAGTGGTTCCTGACTTCCAGAGCAATTGTTTCTACCTTTCTAAGCCTCTCGCTGACTGCAGATGCTTTCTCCTCCTGGCTAAGGTCCCTGCTCTTTAGCCTTTCTACAAAACAGGATTTGTGCCTAATAATTAGGTACTTGAATAGATGTGGCAAAGTGACCAAGGATTTGTCTTGATTTATTGCTTTTTCAAGAGAAGTCATGACAGTGGGTGACAGTTACGGCTTACATGAATGAGTAGACTTCTTGTTTTTCTGATCCCCAAAGTAACGAGGGAATCCTTCACAGATCCTGTAGAAAGCATTTGTGGCGTATGCTGTAGCTCATCCATCCCTTGTGCATCCCCACCAAACTCCTTTTGTGCTGCCATGCCATCTCACCCTTCTCAGCCCCCATCTTTTCCACTGGTGGATGAATGCTGCGGTCCTCTCCCCTTCTTTTTCTTACACCATGTTAGGGGGTTCTAGTTGCTTTCCTACTTACATTTTCACAGCCCTCCCATTCTCACCCTCTTGCTTTCTTCTTAGTTTCCATCTTCTCCTAGGTGTTTGCATTTTGAAATTTATTGGACTGATGGTAAAGAAAACAAACAGTTGAACTGTAGTGTCTTGTAGACTACTCAGGAGCAGGATCATCTTCATTTTGTCAGGAGGCTATTTGGCTTTGGCGTGAGCCTCCTCTCAGCAACTGATTCCAGTAGGTCTCTGCCTGTATTTGCCAGGTGTGGAGAGTTTATAACTAGTCAGATGCTTTCCTCATTGTTTGGGCACTGTTCTTCATAATGCTGATGCTAGATACAATTTCATAGAGTGATACATTGATACTGTAACCAGTTTGGTCTTTTATCTGTTGGTTGTCTGGCTGGTAGGCAGCTGAAAGAAATGGTTACACTGAAACTCAGCCTTTTTGAACTGTAGCTGTAAAACAAAAATTTTTAAAAATCCAATCTAATGAACTGAACAAGTGGGACTTTACTCCATAAGGACACAGCCAGCAGCCAGCTCCGCAGGTTACTCTTCCTGCAGTTTATAGCTGCAAAATTCCAGAGTTTCCTATAACCAGTTAGGGGGCTTCTGCCTCACTGGGACCTTAGTATATTTTTAACAGACCTAATACATCCCCATCCTCAGCTGACCTAGCACTGGCCAGCTTTCTCTGGAGCCTGTTAATCAGTCAATGGAAAATACTAACTGAAGGGCTTAAGGTGGATATTACATTGAGCTCAGCTTTCCTGAGAAACATGAATGTTCCAAGATATCAATAGAGAAGACTTAAATCAGAAAATAGGCCATGCATATCTGCTAAACTAGAACTTGCAGCATCATTTTCCACAGAGAATTGGTAGAATTAATTCTTCAAGGAACAGGTACTCTCTGTGAGGAGAGAAACTTACTGGTGCTTTCTTTTTATTATTACTATTTTTCCTTAGATTGCCATGGGGATTCCCCTCCACAGGATCAAGGATATCAGAGTGATGTACGGTGTTTCTCCGTGGGGAGATGCAGCTATTGATTTTGAGAATTCAGCCCATGTTCCCTGTCCACGCGGCCATGTCATTGCTGCACGTATCACCAGTGAGAATCCTGACGAGGTGAGTGTTTTAAATTCTGTAGTTACTGATCATGGTCTGATAAGTGTAGGCTTTACACCTAGGTTCAGTCCCTGCTGCTGATCCTGAAAATTTTGGCAGCAAATTTAAAAGACTCTTCCCTTATCTCAGCTGATGGTTCTGTAGACTCTGGTTAGCCACAACTTGAACTTACTTGTGTCTGTATCGTTGCAGCACAAAGAGGTGCTCTAACCTTCAGAACTTTAATAACTTTCCTAATTTTGGATTATTTAATTTTTCTTTAGGATGATTAGCAATGCCTGTCTGTCTTTACAGGGATTTAAGCCCAGTTCTGGTACAGTTCAGGAACTGAATTTCCGCAGCAATAAGAATGTCTGGGGCTATTTCAGTGTTGCTGCTGCAGGAGGGCTTCATGAATTTGCTGATTCTCAGTTTGGTCACTGCTTCTCTTGGGGAGAAAACCGTGAAGAAGCCATCTCGTAAGTAGTCAGAAAAGTGGTAGAACCTTGGAAATTTCTTGAGTTTTGTCCTCTTTCATCCAAAGTGCTGTGGAAAAACAGGACTCCCTACTTATAGGAGTTTTAAGAGCATTTTCCCTCTCTTTACCTTGTTTTCCACATCATGGCCAAGCTTATTCTGTCTTGCTTTGCAGTTCCACTGTGTTGCACGCACCTGCATTTCTACACTTTTTGCTTACTTCTCTTTATTTTTTTTCCTTTGTTTCATTCATGCCTTGTATACCTGCTGATGGGGTATGATACAGTGACCATTGAATTGAAGTCCCTCTTTGAAAGCTTTCAGGTGGAAGGCTTCTAACAGGAAAAACATTGATAACAGCATTGACATCTTGTTATGTCAGTGCCTTACAATGGTTTATAAACCACTGAGTGTCCTTGTGCAGTGTGGAGCGTTCAAGTGCTCAGTCATAAGACAGGACTGTCTGGCCTGTCATCCATGCCGTTTTTCATCCAGAGCCTTTCCTCTGTTCCCTTCTGGGTGGGATGGAGACCACATCTGTCTGTTTTGTGTATACTTCTCAGATGTAATAGATGCCTAGATGATGATAAGTGGGAACTCCTGATCTCATGGCTGGTGCTGGCTGAGCTGCTCTTGTTCACACCAGCAGCAGGTTGAAGAAAATCAATATTCTTTCATTCCCAAGCATGCCATATAGAATCTTGCTCCAGTGCTCTTCTACTATTACCTTCAGACTGTTTTTTTCCCAACAGCTCATGAGGAACTAGCTAGAGTTACAGGCTTGCACGTTACCATTAGTATGGGATAGATAATAGGTTTTCTTTTCTTTTTCAGAAACATGGTAGTGGCTTTGAAGGAGCTGTCCATCCGAGGGGATTTCCGAACCACTGTTGAGTACTTGATTAAACTGTTGGAAACAGAAAGCTTCCAGCAGAACCGCATTGACACTGGCTGGTTGGATCGACTTATTGCTGAGAAAGTTCAGGTGTGGCTGCTTGCCTTACAGGACTACAAATTGGAGTGAGGAGGGGAAAGGGGGTGAGGGGGCAAGCTTGGTGTGTGCTGGTTGCAGGAGGACAAGGATTTTAGGAGGGGTTGTTTTGACCACTCATAATAATGAGTGACTTACGAATAAAAATTTTCACTGGCCTTAATTCTTACTAATATCAAAATCCCAGGTCACCTCTGTTAGGGGAAGGTGGTTGTAAAGTTGGCCAGAAAGCATATTAGTGTACGTGTGAATTAAGGCTAGTATTTTGGTTTGCAGTTTGGGACAGATGATAGTGGAAATGTAGGTGTAGCCTCAAGATTTGTCCCAGGAAGAAAAAAAACGTTTTCTTCTAAGGAGTTACAGAAGTAATTGCTTCTATAATAATATTTGCATGGATGCTACACCAACTTAATTTTAAAAGAGAGGTTGGCTGTGAACCAAACAGATCTGAGACTGTTGATTCTTCAAGTGGGTGTCCAGAATGGACTGAAGCCAAAGGGGATGCAACTGTGTTACGTACCCTTTCTTTCTAGGCTGAAAGGCCTGATACCATGCTGGGAGTGGTGTGTGGAGCTCTGCATGTGGCTGATGTGAGCTTCCGAAACAGTGTCTCAAACTTCTTGCACTCTCTAGAAAGGTAAAATTGCAAGCTTGTCTGGTAGATAGCTGATAAGCAGATAGTAATTAATTTTGATTTACAGGTTTTGTTCAAGTCCAGTCCAGAAAGGCACAGAGCTTGTTACCTGCTGACTGTTCTCTGACCCCAGGAAGCTGTTTATGTACTGGCGTAAGAAAGCTGGCGGATAATCAGTGCATCTCCCCAAAATATTCCCTGCTGTTTGCACAGATCAGTTTGGTTTCTGGCAGTTTTGAAAGAAGTTCCAAGAAATGGCTCAGAAATGTGGAGTTCTTTCTGTGTGCTTCTAGGGCAATGTTAGGGAGTCTTAAATCATCAGATATTGTCTTCCTCTCATTTTGAGGATTGATTTAATTTCCCAGGTTTGACATAATTTTCCAAACTGTTTCCCACTAGTACTTAGAAAACCCGCTCTGCTCCTGTTGGCTTTAAAGTAGAGCAGGCACTGTAGGGAAACTGGTTGTAACACTCCCATCAGGCTAAACCTGGTGTGATCCAGGCAGGTCCGCTCTTAACAGGCAGTTAAGTGTCCACTCAGTGTCTTTTTGGCGAGTCCATATGTAAACAGAACTGCCGGGGGAAAAGCTGCTTTATCCCCCGTGCTAAGTCATGCTACATGTTCTGTAACTCAGGCCATGATGCTCCTTTTGCAGACTCTTCTCTAAGGCAGAAGTGGGTGAATGGGAAGGAGAGCAAAGCTGGTCTGTGTAGCTTTGCCAAATGGATATGTGTCTCTCCTAAGAAGAGATGGTTTAAAAGCCTACTCCCATCTCTTTGCTGGTGTTTTCCCCGCTCTTGCATGCATCTTTGTACCTGCTTGGGCCCCTGATAGCCATTTGGTGGCTTCTGGAAGACGAGTTTTGTGTTGTACTTCTTTTTCAAGGGGCCAAGTCCTGCCTGCTCATACTCTGCTGAACACTGTGGATGTGGAACTCATCTATGAAGGACGAAAATACGTGCTGAAGGTATGATGGACAGTGTGGAAACCCATCCTTTTGCCACTTCTAGCTGGAAATGTCCGATTGTGTGCTGCTCTGGCTTAATCTTTGTAATACATACAATTACTGGAATTAAATCTCTGCAGCATTTATTTTCTCTGCTTTAGTGAGGTTAAGAAATCAGTACAATCTCCCTTATGATAATATCCCATCATATCTTTCTATTGCAATATCTCTGTTTATTTCTATAACTGTTTTAACCTTCTGGAGTCTAGAAATGCTCTGCACAGGGTGAAGAATGCTTTGTTATAGGCAAAGACTACTGCCCATTGCTTGACCAAAACTTTCATTTGATGTTTCTTTCATCAGCATGACAGAATTTGTAGTGATTTCTACGCTTCAGCATTGCTTTTTCTTTGCTGTGTGCAAATACCAACGTTAGACATACTGCTGAAAGGTTGTAAAGCCAAGCACATGAAAATTAGGAAATACTAGATTTAAGATTGCCTGTGCAATCTTAACTAGCTTCCTTGGGCAAATTTATTATGGTGAAGTTTTTAACGGCATGACCATCTACTGTTTTCTGCAGCTGTCAATAAGCTGCACTCCTGCACCTCCATGAGTTTATCTTGGCACCCCTTTGTTGAGAAACAGGCACTGAACAGCAGCTAAAGTATGCTTTAAATAATTTACCCAGTTTCAGATGGGAGCTCTGTGGCAGAGACTGATAGATTTCCCTTTTTCCAGGAAGAGCTGTAGCTGCTTTTTCTGTGAGACAATCTCTCTCTCTCTCTTTTTTTTTTTTTAAATTTCAAATTGTCTCATTCATTATGCCATTTTAGTACACAACTATGACTTGTACAAAGATTGATGTGATCAAACCTGTACAGTTAATACCTAAGTGCGTGAGGATTAACTCAAGGTTCATGGACACCATTATTTCTGGCATCTCTTGACTGCTAAATGCTTATGATCCTGATTCTTTTTTACTTCCTCCGCCCCGCCCCCCCCGTCTAACATGAGAACAAATGGCTCTGTTCCCGTTTTTTAATTCTCACTGTTGCAGTGCTTGGAAAACTGTGTATGTTGTGGCACCAAGGCAGTATTAATGCTGTGTTTATTTCACATGATAACGTACCATTCTTGTGGATCTGCAGGTGACTCGACAGTCTCCCAATTCTTATGTGGTCATCATGAACAGCTCATGTGTAGAAGTTGATGTGCACCGACTGAGCGATGGAGGACTGCTTCTATCTTATGATGGTAGCAGCTATACTACCTACATGAAAGAAGAGGTGGACAGGTAGCAGCCTGTAAAGATTGATATTTAACATTTACATACAAACCAAGATTAGGTGTACTTGTAACTTTATGCTTCCCAAAGATCAACTGGGAATGAAAATCTCCCCTAGGAGGAAATTACTTAGATGTATTATGGATGAGTTTAAATGTAGAAGTTGCCTTCACCTGAAGAACAGATCTTGGCTACTGTTAGAAGAAAGATCTGAACGTGTACCAATGTGGAGTTTGTGTTCTCCTGCTGGTTCTTCACAAGTGCTGTTATGGATTATAAAAGAACACCCCAAACCCAAAACCTAAAAGACATGAAATTCTTTAAAATCCTTGGAGCTCCACAGCTGCCTTAGACATAGATACAAGATTTTCTATTTCAGTGCATTTCCTGAAAGTTCCTTGCAGGGATCATAACCAAAAGATCAGTAAATCTCCAGCTTCTGAAAAATGAACCACTGCCCCCTCTGCTGGTTTGTTTTCTGTGACAAATGTAGTGAGTCTGGTCAGGAGTACGAAGAGAGTTTGGGTTATTTTCTGTGTTGAAAAATGTTATAAAATATGAACCTCTCAGTCTGCTACGTGAGTGTGTCCTACTCATTTCAGCTTTGCTCTGTATGCAAGAGGATTTTGCATGAGATGGACAGTTTGGTGCGTGTGTTGTGTGTTATGTATTGCAAGTGTAATCTCCACTACCATCAGGTTTTATTTATATGAAGTATTGGTTCTGACACCTGTTAGTAGAGAAGCAGCACAGAAGTAACATACATACAACCTTGCTAAGGGCTGTTCTCTCTGGTTTCTAATCCCTGGCTTCCATAGTTCTGTTTTGATATGATTAATCTGAACTTTGATACCCAGGGCTGTACTGTTCAGCTCAGAATAGCTGGCTGAGGTGGTTTTGTTCAGTTTTGTTTTAGAGTAGGGAAAGAGAGAATGGATTTTTTCCTTCCCATGCTTTCCACAAGAAACTCTGTGGCAGTGGTTTGTCCTTTTCTTTCGTAGGTACCGTATCACTATAGGTAACAAGACCTGTGTGTTTGAAAAGGAGAATGATCCCTCCATTCTGCGCTCGCCTTCAGCTGGGAAGCTTATCCAGTATGTGGTGGAGGATGGGGGACATGTGTTTGCAGGCCAGTGCTTTGCAGAAATAGAGGTAAGTCTCCAAGAACTGACTTGGCTGCAGATGCTGAATCTGCCCAGGCAAAAGCTGGGGGTGAAAAAAAGTTGAATGCTTTGGAACGAGGAATTGAGTATGAGGGATAATTCACAGTATTTCCAAATTTTGTGTAGGTTTTAACCTGGACTAATGCAGGGATCAGCTGTGAGAGTGATGGGGTGGGGAAGAAATTACCTAACAGCTGAAATTTGAGTGTTTAATGACTGTATATCAGGTGATAAGTGAAATTTCTCAGTGGTGAGACCATGGTTATCATCTTGCTGTGACACTGAGGGAGAGTGGGATCCATGTGTGCTGTGTTTTCTAGCTGCGTTGAAGAAAGCTGCCTACTTGTAGACCACTACATAGTACCAACACAGACTCAGAGTCAGAGTTATATGCCAGGATTTAGTAACAAACTAAGACTTCTCTGATCATTTATCAGGTTGATCAGATGAGTTAATAAGTGTCACTCCTCCTTTCTCTCTTGGAAGTTACTTAACTTTTAGAGTGGAGGAGGATGAGGATGAACAATTTCTGTATCACTGTGAGAAAAGCATGAGAGCCGGTGTGGGAGTGCGTGGCTCAAAACAGATTTGAGGGAGGGGAGGGTGTGTGTTGACAGAGGGGCAATTAAACCGGTTGGGGACAATGTGTAGGAGAAAAATAGCAGCCCAGAGATCCAGGTATTGTATGTAAGTGCATTTACGCTGCAACAGAGCTGTGGCTAAGAAGGAACCACCACTCATTTCCTGTGTTCCCTGTTGTGGTGTATAACAATGGTAAAACTAGACTGTCTCCACCCATACCCAGCCCTTATTCTCCAAAGGCAAGAGCTTCCATGGTAGATCTAAGGAAGCAACTTTGTCTGTGAAGAGTGGTTTGAGACCGGTGACTTCTAGAAAGTAATCCTAGCTCCCTCTGCTAAAAATGAATGTGCTGCTGTAGCTTTTGCTTCTTCTCCTACTTCTTCAGAGTACAGCAGCTGCAGCAGGAAATTGTGTCTGCTTTGCTCATTGTGTTGAATGTGGGACATTCATGGGTACCTGTTGGTCCAAGCAGTGTGTGGAACAGGTGATGTTCCTGAGGCTGGCTTCCTGCTGCCCTAATTTGTGGCCAGTTATTTTGTTCTACCATTCATTTAGTGTCTGAGATTTCATTACCGATGTGTGTGCTTTTAAACCTTTGAGAAATCCTGGATGCAAAAGGTGCTCATGCAGGTTAGTTTGTAGTAGGACATTGGCTGCTGGCTCACAAAACTAGAACCATTTGGGGAACATGGAAGCTGGGTGTGCAACCTGTTTTCCTTGCTACAGGTGATGAAAATGGTGATGACGCTAACAGCAGGAGAATCAGGCTGCATCCATTATGTCAAACGCCCAGGGGCAGTCTTGGATCCAGGCTGTGTGATTGCCAAGCTTCAGCTGGATGATCCCAGCAGGGTTCAGCAGGTGAGGAGCACAGGTGTTTGTTGTGTTTTTAATAGGGGGTGATGTTGAGATGCTCTGGTGTACTGAACCAATTTCAGACTTGTGCAATGTACTGGAATTGTCACTTTACCATTTATTTGTCTCAGATGAGGGCTAGGACTTGGGTTATTGTCACTCGCTCTGATTCAGGCTAAGCTTCTGTACCATTCTTGTTCTCTTCTTACCTCAGCACTGTTGTGGGTACGCAGCTGTCTAGGATATTGGAGTCTGGCCAGATTTTTCCAGCTGCTTTATTCCTATGCAAGTTTATTTAACTTCTTTTTATTGTGTATTCTTCATGTGACCCTCTTTGGGAGGATGAGCGTTGGTGTCTTAACTCCAAGAGTGTTGGGCCCTGAGAAAGCAGTTGCAACAAATCTGGAATTAGAAAAAAAGAGCCTAGGACATGCATCTTTTTTAAGGTGAAAGGGAAAGAGATGTATTCATTTAGGGATGATAGGCTGGAATGTAGCTGGTGGCAGTAGAAGAGAATCTATTCCTTTAGCTAGTTGAAAATTGTGGGAGGTTGTTGTACAGGGGGTGGAAAGTGATTGTCAGCACCAAACTGTTGGTTTTTTCTGTGCTTTTCTTTGAGATTTTTGGTCATCCTGGATCTAAACAATGAGATCAATTGTAACATACTAGGGAGAGAGGCTGGAAGCTTATTTTGTGGGCGTACACAACGTATGAGATGGATCTCCAACAGTTCTAATTTTTCTGTCTCTCAACCAAGTGGTTGATGCCACACAGGAAGGTTAGTGACACTGCGCTGTTCATTGTGTTTCCAGGCTGAACTGCACACGGGTACTTTGCCACAGATCCAGAGCACAGCACTTCGAGGCGAGAAACTCCATCGCATCTTCCATTGTGTCCTAGATAACCTGGTCAATGTGATGAATGGATACTGCCTACCTGAGCCCTACTTCAGCAGCAAGGTACTAGTTATTTCTTATTTCAGAGCGGGAACACAAGTACTCTTTCAATTCAAGGTCATGCTGGCCAATTTGCATGTCAGCATGTCAGAGAACCAAGAGTGAGGGCAGTACTACCCTGCTAGTGCCAGCTGTATTCGGTTTTCTTTCTTTGACTTCGTTATAGTCAGTCTCACTAGAGAGCAAGAGGGGAGAGTCCTGTCTGTGGCACCCAAAACAAAGACAAGGAGCTGGGCTAGATCTTTACGGTGTGTGCCTGCAGCCTTGTATGTGGGAGCTGCCTGCATAGCCAGCTGTGGCAGATGTCCTAGAAGGAGGACAGAAGAAGGTGGGCGAATCAGAGTCAGCTGTTGGTGTAAGGTAGCACAGCAGCTTTGTCATCTACCCCAGTTCTCTCTTTTAGTCCCTGGGCTAGCTGTGGGATAAAACAGTATTGAAGTTTACCGCAATGAAAAGCCTTTCCTTTTCTCCCTTCTTGCTGCTTATTCTTTTCTCCACGCTTGTCTTAACACTGACTCTCTAGGTGAAGGGTTGGGTTGAGCGACTAATGAAGACCCTGAGGGATCCATCTTTGCCTTTGCTGGAACTTCAGGACATCATGACCAGTGTTTCTGGACGGATCCCACCCAACGTAGAGAAGTCCATCAAGAAGGAGATGGCCCAGTATGCCAGCAACATCACATCAGTCCTTTGCCAGTTTCCCAGCCAACAGGTGATCAACAACACTTAGAGGAATAAAGATCAGTTTGTGTTGGGGCAGAGAAAGTTCTTTTAAATTATCTGGATGTTAGTTGTACCTGGAAGTTGCATTTGAACATGGGATCTTCGTGGTGAAAGGTACTTCCCTGTATGACTTGAGCTTAAAGGCTTGCCTCCTTTACCTGTGCTGAAGGGTTTGTGTTCCCTGCTCAGTATAGCTTTAAACAGGCAGTTTGGAAGTGGTTTAATCATATCAGTGGCCTTGTGGGCATTTCTTTATTTGCTTTTTGCCTGGCACATACGGAGCAGCACAATTTGTAGTGTGAAACATAACCTTAAAGAAGAGTGATTGCAACTAGGGAAGGCCTGATCAGGTAATGAGATGTTGGGAGATGATTTCTCCGGTATTACGATATTGTGCATTGATTTTTGTGTCATTGTCAGGTCATTAACTTTCTTAGTTTAAAGCTTTGGCCTTTGCTGGAGTCTGCTGGAACTCTGGTCTGGTCTGTCTGGAAGGTCTCAGCTTCTCTGCTGGTTGTTCAGCCAGATCATCCCATCCAGGACTGGGACTGTCATGTTGATTGCTCTCTTTCAGATTGCCAATATCTTGGATAGCCATGCAGCCACCTTGAACCGCAAATCAGAGCGTGAGGTCTTCTTCATGAACACTCAGAGCATTGTCCAGCTTGTACAGAGGTGAGCCATTTTCAGGGGTGCCCCCTAATGCTTTTTCTGTTGGTTTTTTTTTTTCTTTCTTTTTCCTGCTGCTTGAAAGACCTGAGCCTGCTTGTCTGTATTGGTTTTATTACACTCAAGAGTCTAAATCACAGGAATAAGATGGCATGCTTCCCTCAGGGAGGTCAGCAGTGAGGGGGGCCTGACTGCCTGTGTGAAGCACACATAGAGATCCTTCCCTCTTTTTCCCTTTGCCTTTTTTGGCTTAAAGAAAGATTTAACTTCTGTTCTGGCGCTGATCACATCTTGGCCATTTCTTCAAGCCATTGATGTGTTTATACTGTTCAGTGTCTAGAGTTTTTAGTGTTTTCATAAGCAGGACATTTTGATGCAAAACACGAGCCATGCTACCCCACAACAGTAATGGCAGGGGTTATATGTTCACATAACAGTTGGATTTTCAGAACCAGGTACGCTTCCTTCTGTAAGCAGGCTTATTCTGCCACTTGTGTTGAGTGTTACTCACTTGCAGGTCTTCAGAAGTAGGGCTATGTGGATCTCACTCAACATTAGGTTTGACTGACTTGCTTCTGCAGGTACCGGAGTGGTATTCGCGGTCACATGAAAGCAGTGGTGATGGATCTGCTCCGTCAGTATCTGAAGGTGGAGACTCAGTTTCAGCATGGTGAGTCTCTTAAGCATGTCAGGGACTTGATTTCTGCAAGAACCACGTTTGGTCCCAGAAGGTCCACATGGACCCCATTCAAGAAAGATTACTCTCACTCACGGTGAGGCTAAGCTACACAGTTTTTTTTTTAAAGGTCTACTGGTCAGATCCTGTTTTTTTTTGTGGAGGAGCTTATGTCCATTTTGAGTTTTTGTGGTAAGATGGCTCATAATGCTTATCACAAGCAAATGACAAACTTTACCCCAAAGCAGTCTATTCTGCTGGTTTTCCACTGTTGGTATATCCATCATCTTTTACATCCCATGCCATCTTACCCACAGTTTACGTGTCATAATATGGCTGGTCTCTTTTTGGTGTAGGGATGCTCCTTTTCCCCTTAAATCTTCAAAAGAATAGCTCCTGTATGAGTTTATGGCCCTCCAATTGACGACTTCTGTATGACCTGGAGTAAAAAGACAGACTCACTGCATATTAGGAGTTTCTTTGTGTTGCCTTTCTAGGCTGTTACTGAGCTCACTAAGGCTCAGTCAGTCTGTGTTGTTTCTGCTTGTTCTAGATCAGAGATGATCTCCTTTGTGTTCCCTCACTGACTCTTATCAGCAGTGGCCTACCACTGGAGAGTTCCCCCAGTTGGGTATTCCATGTGTGGAAGCTTCATGTGAGAAGCTTGATTTTTATTTTCGCATTTCTGAGCATCTGCAGAAAAATTAGAATCAGAAGAACTAAACAACATGGTGATTTTAAATGGTTTTATCTTGCCTGCCTGTTAATTAAATTTGATGGTAAGAAAATCAAGCGGAGTAAAAAAAAAAAAAAAAAAGTAACTGCCTTACTTGTACCTGCTGTAAAATACCAGGCTGTTCATAGAGCAAACCCCAAACCTCAGCCTGAAGCTGAGAACTAGAAATAAATGCATTGCACTGCTGTATCCAGGCACAAGGTGGCAATGAAGCACTAGCTAGTCTGAGGCTCTAGCTCTTGCAGGTAGTTCAGATTCTGTTCTACTTTTCTTTTGTCCTGCTCCATTACCTGCTCCAGCCTAATGGTACTGCAGATTCATTTCCACTTCAATTTGCTGGTAGTAGAGGATGGTGCAGATCATTTTGCTATTATTTTATTTTGCTTGTCGTTTGAATGAAAGACTGAGCTCACCTTTCCTATCTTCTTATTTGCTCACAAAGGAGGTATTTGGTATTGGAACTGTTTTAATAAGAGTAGGATGTTTAAAGTTTGCAGTTGAGGGGGTAGTGGTGGGAGGAATGTTTCCATCCCAGAATTGTTTGTGTGGACCATGCAAAGTAGGTTCTCAAAACATATGTGTAGAAGAATAAAGACACATCTATTAACTTCTATTCCATGACACACAGGTATGGAGACTGGAAAAATGTCCATTTCTGATTGCAGGTCACTATGACAAGTGTGTCTTTACTCTTCGGGAAGAGAATAAAAGCGATATGAATGCTGTATTGAACTACATCTTCTCACATGCTCAGGTCACCAAGAAGAACCTGCTTGTTACCATGCTCATTGTAAGTTGTCTGATGGTGTTCTAGAAATTTGTTTCTTGTAGTTGTATGTTTGGTGCTTTAAAGGTACTGAATTGATAGCTCTCGTCCTTAAAGATGCGAACCTTCTAGCTACAGAAGCAGTGGCAGCCGTGTGGAGTTTTTTCATGTGTTCTTAGGGCACGTAAGCCGTGCATTGAAGGAGACCCAGAACATACTGTTTGCACGGTGTCTGTGCACGTTCTGGTTTGTGACTGTCCCGCACTGATTGCGTGTCAGAGTGCAGTGAAGGCTAATTATGCAAGTGCTTTGTGAGCATCTGTGGGGAGATAAGAATGCAGACTTATGTTGGGAGGGTGCTAGAGGCTAACTTTCAGACACTGGGCTGTGACTATATTTGGTTTAGTTTGGTTCTTCAGGGATGGAGAATCTCCTGGGGTTGGAATTCCTCTTGGACAGACAAGATTCCACCCTAGAAACACAAATGAGTCCTCATGGCAGGGCCTGCCATCACCTTCTCGTGGTCTTGTGGCTTGTTAGTCCATGAAAAATCTCAGTTCTCATTATTTTGGTCCCACTCCAATGGGTGAAACTCCCTGTAAATTACATTCCCAGGAAAAATAATTAAAAAACAACAATTGAGTCCGGTCTTTTTTTTTTTCCTGTTTCCTAAAGAGCCTTGAAAAACTCCTTGTCCCACATAATGCTTTGAAGCAGAATGAATGCCCACCTTCCTCAAGGCAGGATGAATTTAGTGACGACATTATTTTCAACAGATTAGAATTAGGTATCCTGCTTTTTAAGAGGCTAATTACAATACTGTCTCTCTCTCTCCTCCCTCCACCCCCTGCTTTTTTTTTCTTTTTTTTTTTCTTTTTTTTTTGCAAATGTAATGTGGTCTGATACTGCCAAAAATATGTCCAAAGTAGCCATCTACAGAATAGCTCTCAAAAGCAAGGAGAGAGTCATAATTGTCCTAGGCTGAGGCTGAGTTTCTTAAATTCTAATTTGTAAGATATAAGGACCCTGGCATTCTTTCTTTCTGGCTCTCCTCCCCCTCTTTTTTTTTCTTTCCCTTTTTGGTGTGTGGTGTGATTGTAAGTAACGCTTGCCTTAAGAATCTCATTATTTGAACACGGAGCCATATTTCCTTTGAGAATTCTGGAGTAGCTTTGAGCCGGGGCTGTTCATTTCTCAAGTAATCATGCTGGCGTGATGGAGAGAGAAAATGGCAGCTGTTCGCAGCTCAGGCCTTCAATTTTCTTCAGAGTCCAGTCACTCAAGTGTGTAATTACACGGGGTGCCGGGGAGGCGTTAGGCCTTGTCAAAGAGCTGGTTTGAGGCTTTGCTTGCTGCCTTTGCCAATCAGTGCAGGCAAAAGCCAGTGCAGCGCCAGCTACCTGCTTTATTTTGTTGTTGTCATCCTGATTATTTCTTGCTAAAATGGGACTGAAACTTTTTGTCTAGTTTTTCACCTCCCATGCAAGCCGTGTCTTGGAGGCAGAGCCTTGCTGTGTTTTCACGTTGGCCAGCGTGGTGTCCGTCTGAGGGAATGGGGAGGTAGGGAACACAGGGAAACATTGAAGAGTTTTCCTTTCTCCTTCCTGTGTAGTCATTCTTCCCACCGCTTCAGTTCTACTCAAATAAAGGCTGACATCCCAGTTTGCCAGAACGTAAAACGTACTGGGAGAGGCTGTGTTGCGTGTGGTGGAAGAGCAGCCGGCAGCTAGCCGGTGACCTGAGCACCATTCGCATGGGCTCTGCCCTCCCATGAGTGCTGTGTCACAGGGACTTCTCTGATCGAGGGGGTGATGGGGGCTCAGGAGGGGTGGTCGTGCCTTTGGTCACAGTGTCATCTGTGGCACAGCTAGGGACTGCCATCTGCCAAGTGACAGGGCATGCCATTAACCAAAAAAACATCGTTCCTCTTTCTTTCCAACTCACATAACTCTTCATGTCTGAGAGAACCCGTGGCACGTTTGGTGTGCTCATGGTGAAGGCTGTGGTGTTTTATGGGTTGCCAAGCTATTTATGTGGGGTAGTTTAAGTTTGTCCTCCAAGGGCAAACATCATGTCAAAATACCTTGATGCTTATGTTGGTGTTATTGATGTAACCCTAGGAATCCATTATTAACAGCGGGCTCTGAGGATGGTTTTAGTAATAGTATTATGCTGCCATCATTCACCTTTTTTAGCTAGCAGGCGTTTAAGGCAGGATGGGAAATACTTCATCCTTCATATATTTGTTGAAATATAGTGTGATTTGAAGTTGTATGTTCATTTTATGTACTTATGTACTGACTGCTGTATGCACATCCTGGGCAGAATTGCTTGTGGCATGGCAGATGTCCTGTGTCGTATCGGATTTTTGTTACCTTGAGCAGTAACATTACAACACTGAGGAATTTGTATTTCAAATATGACAAAGGCAGTTCTTGAATTATTCACTGTGAATTCACACAGTGACCTGGAGAGGATAAATTTACAGAACTTTCTTTGGGAACAATCACTGTAATGCTTGCTGGCCCAAGACTGGTTAGTAGGAGACAATCTTATTAAGAGTTAGTAGCTTAGGTGTTTTTAATAAGTGATTTGACTGTGGTTTCTCTCCACCAGAGAGTTTGCCATCATTCCTAGAGATGGCATCATGCTTGAGTGGGGTTGGAGAGAAAGGGATTGAGAGCAACGTGGAGAAAAAGCTATTTAGCTTTGGAATTGCATGTAGTATAAGCTCTTATTTGTTAGTTAGTCTACGGGACTTCTATTATTTGGTTTTTGGTTTTTGCTTTGATAAGCCTGCCAGGGAAAATAATCTAACCTGCTGTGCAGAGGTTTCCCTTTTTCCCTTTCTATTTCTTGGATCTTCAAAGTGCCTTTTCTGAACTGTATGTGTTTAAAGTCTCTTAAAACTTTAAGGCACTAGCGTTCTTTCTTGTTGCAAATCCCTGTTGAATCTCGCATTTTCCTCCTGTGATTCATTTACCAATAGAAGAGCTGTTGTGCTGTATAGAAGAAACACATTAGAGGCTCCTAGAGGGTTTCCAGCTTCAGGAGTGGGGAGGGAAGAGGCTCACAAGCCAGTATGAGTAGTTGAAGGCTGGGATTATTCACGGTAGTTGAAAGTATTTTTGGAAGAAAATGTGCATGAGAGCACACCTCCTCTGTTCAGAAAACAAAACAGGTTGAAGTCTTTACTGTTTGCATTTTTTTGAATGGCTGAATCCAAAAGTTTTGAAACAGCTTTAACACTGAAAATTATGCTGTTCAGTTTTATTATTCTATCCAGCCAATTTAGACAGTAAGGTAAGCTAGTGAACTTCCTCAGAACCAGGATTCTTTGATTAGAAGAATTATTATGGAGTCAGTCTTGTGCTGTGGCAGGAAACACATTACATCATTTACGGTTTTAGTTAGCTTTGCTTAGCCTTGTTAGCAGAATGACAGGATCTTTTTTTCCTTTGCTGAAGCTGTACAAAGCCTGCTGGTTTGTGGTTGTGGAGTTGTGGTTTGGTTTTTTTTTTGTTTTCAGGTGTTTTTCTAAGTGGACTTCAGGGGGTTCTCCTGGCAGTTAAACTCTTTCTGTTTGGTCACCTTTCATAGTGAAAAATTGCTAATCTTTGCATGCTACACAAGGCATTTCGCTACAATTAAATGCTCTTTGAATTTTGCATTGCTGTTAGGGCAGACTTCTCATACAAAGCTGAAATTGGGTAATGCGAAAACGTTTTGCTTGAATCTCTTTGCCAAGTCAGTATTTCTCCTGTGTTTGGATGCCAAAACACATGCTAAAAATAATATAATGGGTGGTGGTGCCAGTCCCATCTTTCCTCTGTAGCTTTATTTATATGTGTGAAATTATTGAAAGCCTAATGCTTGTACCCTTGTCAGCACGGAATTATAGAATAAAGATATATATAGATAAGGACCCCTAGAGGTGATGTCGTCCAGCACGTGAGGGCATGTGTGTATGTATTTCAGGTTTAAACTCCCATGTAGGAGAACAGAAGATGGTTTTCCTCTGTTCTAAGCATTTTCAGTTCTCTTTATTTTTCAGGACCAGCTCTGTGGCCGTGACCCCACCTTGACAGATGAGCTGATTAATATTCTGACAGAGCTGACCCAGCTCAGCAAGACAACCAACGCTAAAGTGGCCCTGCGAGCACGGCAGGTAAGGGAGCGTGTTTAGCAATCCAAGCTGATCCCTGCTTGAGACACTGTGCCATTGCTGATCAGATCAATACGGACTGCTCCCACTTGGGAGTTGGCTCTTTTGGAAAGTCTGTATCTCTTGATGTTTATTTTGATTACTATGCAAATGTGAAGAGTAGATTACTGTGAGCAGTGCTTTAACAATGAAGCTAATTAACTGTTGTGACAGTCTAATAAAGATTGCAGTGGATTCCCAATCACTGTAATATTTGAAGTTAGAATTCTATTCCTTTGTCCCTGCTTCTCCAGAAAGTTTTGTCTGGCTCAAATAGAAGTCAGTTGAGAGCAGCCTGTGGTTTGTGCAATAGAGGAAGTCAAAAAATACACGGTCGCTGTGGTTCCTTCTGGCTTTATCGCTTGTGAACCCAACAAGAACAGGCTGCCTGGAACATGTAGGCAGCTGTACAGTAAACAGCCAGGCCATGCTATCTGGGTTCATCAGCTACCTTACAATTGCGAATCAGTGTGTGCAGAGAACAGGGAGAGAAATTTACACATGAACTAGACGTTCTTTGCAACTGCTAAGGAATTACTGCAAAGAATTATGTTGGTCTTTTGCGGGGCTTTTTCTGGCTTTTGAGTTGCGTGTTGACAATTTCTTTTTAACCTGAAAATAATTGGAAAAACTCTTGATACTGTCAATTCCATGAGTCTAGTACAGATAATAATTTGAATGCCAGATATCCACCTGGATATTATTGTGAACTTCCTCTTTAGCAGTTAGTCTGTAGCCAGGAAGGAGTGAGAGGGCACAGTTGTTTCATGGTAATGCTAACCCTCTGGTCTGATCACTCCTCTCACTCTACAGTCCCTGTCTCCATTCTAAAAGTCTTAAGCAGGAAAGCTGACACTTTGGGGATCTCTCCTTTTATTTCAGCGCTTGACTGTTGAAAATGAATGGGATGTTTGAAGCTGCTCAGTGACCTTATGTTTCCTTCAGAATTGTATTTGTGTCCTTGAACCATTCAGTTATTGAACCTCTCAGCAGCATGCTGGGAATGGTGCTGCAGTCCTTGTGTATGTCTTTATGTTGCTCTTTCACTTCATTTTCCCCTGCAAGCTGCTTCCCCTTCCTATCTCTGTATCCTTCATGTTGGACATTTAATACCTGGCACCAGTGTCTCTTGCTTCCTCTGCTTGGAAGCTGTGAAAGGCGGTCTCCATTGCTGGCCTCCCCACAGCTGCTGCCTGCCAGATCTGCTTTCCAATTAACAGCCGGTCAGGCAGTCCCTAGGACTAGCAGCTCTGCAGTGCTAAATCACATGCACTGATGGAACTTGATTGAAGCTGTTCCTTTTCTCCGTGGGGAATTGCCAATAATACAAACCAAGCAGATACACAAATGAGGCTGGGGGGGGCAGTCTGCAGCATCACCCAGGTGCCACAGAATTCACAGGAGGAACCAGTCGCCTCTTCTGGGGTGGAGCAGACTATTGCTGCCTTGGAGATAAGAGCCTCCTGCCGATGGCCCAGCATAGCTCCTTTCACTGACACTCCTTGTGTTTGCTGTTTACCAGGTTCTCATTGCTTCCCATTTGCCATCCTACGAGCTGCGTCACAACCAGGTGGAGTCCATCTTCCTGTCTGCTATTGACATGTATGGACACCAGTTCTGCATTGAGAACCTGCAGGTATCTGCCAGACTTCTCTCCTTGTTTTCCCTGCTTTCTTCTCACTCATCTTCATGTTTCTGTTTTAAATCTCGCCTGTAGTCCCAAGGTCCTTGTGACTTTAAGTTGGATTGTTCTGATTTCTAGCTTCCCCCTCACTTTTCATTCCTACACTGATACCAGAATGACCTCACCGCAGCCTACAACTTCTTTAAGGTGGGCAGTGAAGAGGGAGGTTCTGATTTCCTCTCTCTGGTGACCCGCGATAGGACATGAGGAAATGGAACGATGCTGCATCAGGAGAGGTTCAGACTGGACATTAGGAAAAGGCTCTTCACTGAGAGGGTGATTGGTCACTGGAACAGACTCCCCAGGAAAGTGGTCATGGTGCCGAGCCTCTTATAAGGAGCATCTGGATGATGCTCTTAGTCCTATGGTTTAGTTTTAGGTAGTCTTACGAGGAGCAGGGAGTTGGACTTGGTGATATTTATGAGTACCTTCCAACCTGAGATCCTGTCATTTTGTGATTTAGTAGGAAAAGGTCATAATCCTTGATGAACAGCAGGAAAAGCATGGAAATTGGTACTAGACAGCCTTGATTTTGGGTTTTTGCTTTTTTGCCTGACCCTGTTTGCAAGACAGGCAGTTCTCTTTTCAAAATGCTTGATGTGATCTCTTTTAGAAACTCATTTTGTCGGAGACATCCATCTTTGATGTGCTACCCAACTTCTTCTACCACAGTAATCAGGTGGTAAGAATGGCAGCTTTGGAGGTAAGTTTATTCCTATTGAAAAAAAAAAAATCATTATTTTTTCTGTGGTTTTTGTTCTGTGTGGTGGTTTTTTGGTTTTTGTTTGTTTGTTTGTTTTTTTGTTTAGGCCACTGCAAGATTAAGAGTGCTGTAGATTGTGTGGAATCTGGCATACTTAGTCTGTCATTTAACAGTGTTAATATTCATAATTGACTGAAATTTCAGATTCAAGTTATCTTCTTTGCTTGAAGAAGATTTAGGTGGTTGAAAGGATTGAAATTGAAGCTGCTGTCCGAGAATGTGGTCAGCCTGTCCTGTGTGCTTTGTGCTGATGGTCATATCCTGCCAGACTGGTCTTCCTCAGAATAACTTTAAATTCTAGCTGAATTAGAGTTCTGTCTAAATATTCATTTGGAGGTACCTGGGTTTTTTAGTATTTTTGAAATCTCTGGTGTATTATTTGTTGTTTTCCTCTCTTTCTGCTTCCTTAGCACAGTTACGCTGATTGAGTTTCTCTCTAACCAGGTGTACGTTCGAAGGGCATATATTGCCTATGAGTTAAACAGTGTCCAGCACCGCCAGCTGAAGGATAACACTTGTGTGGTGGAGTTCCAGTTCATGCTACCTACCTCCCATCCAAACAGGTCAGATCACGTGTTCAGGCATCTGTGGAATCAGAGGTTTATGAGGGGCTACATCCTATCTTGGCAAAGAAAACTTGCAATAGAATCGGTGGAGAAAGGGAGAGTCCCAGTGCCTTAAATAAGCACAGATTATTTAAGATAAACCGCTACATTACCCAGTTCCTTCTCTCAAGTTATTTAAAAATCTCAGAAGCTGTGGGTAATAGTTTCTGCAGTTTGGATACATTCAATATGATACAGTTTCCATATATTTCCTGATTTTTAAATCGGCTTGTGTAGTAACTTTCTTCTAGAACTTCAGTTAGCCTTCAGAAAGATAGAATGCCAGACAGAATAATCAATTACTCATTTTAATAAAGAACAGTCAAACAGTCTCTGTCCCCTTCCTGCAGCGCTTCCCTGCCAGCCCTTTGTAACTGTTTGTGATTGGCTCTACTTTCAAACCTGGCTTTACTGGATAAGGTGAAATTTTTTCTAGCATGCGTTTTTTTTGACTGAGAAGAGCAAGGTGCATGTATGAATGTGTTTTATATAGAAATGCTGGAGCTGACATAGATTTTCAGTCAGTATTTTTCAGAATGCATTTCTCATGACTGCAGCCGAAAGCATCAACTATTCGCTGCCCAGTCTTATAGAAAGGTTGCATCTCCTAGTGTGTGCTAAGATCATTTAAAAAACCCAAACCAAACCAAACAAACATGATTCTCAGAACTTCTTCAGCATCTGTCAGGTTAGTCAGTTTCTGTGTTTTTTCATTTGCACAGGAACTCAGGAGGGTATTTTAGATGGTATTGTATTTTTGTCCCGGGCAGCGCAGGCGTGCGGGAGCCAAGAGGCGCAGTGAGTCCCTGTGGCCGCCGGGTGCCACTGTTGATCTGTGCTGGTTTGGCAGTTTGGTATCAGTGCTGTTTTTCTCCTTTGTTTCCAAACATCTTTTTCCTTATTTTATTTTTGGTGGGGCTGGGCAACGGGGTCCAGTCTCGCTTCGTTGAGAATCCATCAGTACATTTTATGAAATGGTTTTCAGAATCTGGTTTGCTAGAAATGAATGACTGTCCTCAACGAGCAGCACAGAACGCTCATGATACAAATGGGACATGCATTTGGTCTCATCTGTTCCCAACGTTTCTAGAATATTTGTAAATAATTGCATACTATTTTTAGTACCCCTTTATAATACTCTCCCCCCGTCCTGCCCCCCCATTCTTTCTCAATTTCTTCTCTTTGCTAGTCTCAGTTATCGCTGTTGCTTGGGGGTTGTTTGGCCTGCCCATGCTGACCACTGCTCTGTTGTTGTGCGCAAGCTTAATTGGACAAGGTCAGCTGGAAGAGGAGGAGGCCTGTTACCTGCTTGGGGAACAGCTGCTTTGACCTGAAGTCTCCTCTCCCCTTTGTGCTGAATTCGCTGGGGCAATGTTCTGAAGCTCAGTTCTGCTTCTCCAACCATCGACACTGCTGATGGTTGACTGAAAATGCACCGCAGCCCTTGTGCAGAGGCAAGCAGGCTTGGGGACAAATTCACTGCTTGCATAGGCAAGTTCAGTTCTTTTGAGTTGCACCTCCATCTGTTAGTGATGGATTTGGCTCCTGTTGCTTGATGCAGCTTCTTGCAGTGTATACCTACTTGTGTGGTTGTTGTGTGGCTGGCTGCTGAAGCACAGCTGGCAGCAGGATACCTGGGGTCTTAAATTAGCCCTGAGTGTGTAGATTTAAGCTAGCTGTAAAGGCAGACCTTCTGGTAAGCCCAAGACACAGAAATTTCAAAACTCTGACATTGTCTTGCTTGAGTCTTCTTTGTTGTTTTTGACCATGTTCTACGTCCATTGTATGTTTTTCTGTATCTTCTGTAGCATGCGCTTTTAGACTGAAAAGCTAAAGATGCCTTCCAAGGACAAACCCCAAAGCCAAAATATTCCAGGTGACCAAGCAAAATGGCCCTTGAGGCTCTGCAGGGTTGGGTCCTGGTGAACCAGAAGTAATACCAGGGAGCCTTTAAAAGAGCATTCTCTTCTGGAGCTGGTGTTAGTTGTATGGAAAAAACATTTTTCAGCAGTTTTCCAGATTTTTTTTGAGCCCTGGTCCCTTTTGTGTCTGATTTCTGTGACATTCAATGGCCTGAATTTTACTGGAGCAAATATTAATGTAGAGAAAATTGCAAACTGATAATGGTTGCTATATTTGAATTCTTTGTTATTGGTATTTAACACTGCTATGCCTTTGCTTAATTGTAACAGAAACAATCACAGTCACTACTTCTGATGTGACTAGTCACAGCAAGGCACCTCGGACTTTATATTTTTGGCCACTGAATGATTGTCATCAACTACCTGCAGGAAAGCTTTACGTGGAAGCAGAGAGGAGAAGAAAAACTGTTAAATCTGCTAACAGAGTCACAGAAATGCAACCTGCTCCTGGTGGGTTTTGTGGGCAGAAACTGTTTTGGAATTATTTGTTTAAATTAATAGAAAACATCCTGTTGTAAGAATCCCCACTGATCCTGATTGCAAGGGTAAGGCATAGGGAGAAAAACTGCTTGTAATTGAAACCATAGAGGGCTCTATAGATCAAAACCCGGCATTCCTTGTTGCCCGGTGCAAGGCAGATGAGGAGTACAGTGTAACCATCTGGTGCCTTTTGCAGTAAATGGAGTTTGCAGGCCCTCTCCAAGTAGAGGGTGTTGCAGTAATCCAATCTGGTGGAGTCGATACAAGGGTATCTACGGGATGCTGATCGCTATGCGCTGCAGCAGGGTACTGCAAACAAATGCTTATGGGCAGAGCCCCTTGCATGTGGATAACCTGCCTCTTTCAGTCATCTAGAGTCCTGGTGAGAAAAGATGTGAGAAAGAAATGAGCCCTGTTCTGAGCTGTCCTTTGCTTCCCTCTTGTTCAGACTGCCCTGCTGAGATGGGAAGCTGGTGGAATATTGACTGGTGTTTAGAGAGTTCAGCTTCCTTTGTGAGAATGGCAAGCCAGGTGACAGACACTGAAAGGCCTTTCTTAGGTGTTCAGCACATGAAACAGTGCTTGCCTAATCTTAGCTTAAAATCTTCTGTTGAAAGAAACATTGTGTGTCTAGTATAGGGAGAGGGAATTACAGTGCTTTTTCAACAAGAGAAGGTTTTTTTCTAATAATCCCCCTCTCCTCTGCTGCTTTCGAACAGCCTTTCTTACGTCTAAAGCTGTAAGGTTTAAATTAAACTGGGACATTGTCTGCTGTAGCCAGCTTTTGGAGCCTGCTGCAGAATTGTGCTGCTGCACTGCTCCTCCTAAAGCATCCCCTTTTCTCCAGCTCACTGCATTCCCCCAGCCAGGTTGTTCAGCTGCTCTCTTGATCTTTCCTTCCCCAGCAGCAGATGTGCTGGAGGATCAGAAGGGAAGAACTCAGAGGTAAATGTGTTCCCACAAAACAGATCCCTCTGCTTTGCTTAGAGGTAAATTCGTTCCCTCTGTCAGATGCTGAGACAATTGCTTGCAAGAGTGACTTAGAGATGCTGGATATATCATTATTTTGGGGTATGGCAATGATACCACAGAGCTCTGCCTTCTGAATGTGTTGAGCCCCAAAGGAAATATAACCCAGCCTGTTTTGCTCACTCTGATGCCATAGTCATGCCCTCCCAATCCATCTGTGCTTTGAGCCCACGTTTGCCTTTTGTCCCACATGCCATCCTGAACTGCCACGTTTGGCCTTGAGGTGTCCTGGGGAATCTTGAGTCAGGATGTACCATTGAAAGGTGGAAGTGAAGGAAGGTTTTAGTATTGCAGATTAAGACTTTGTAGTTTTGATAATTGGTTTAGTTAGCTTTAAAGCAAGTGTTAATTTTGAAACTTGATAAACAAGATGTCTGATACCAGCTAACCCTAGTTACATTTGGAGGTGGGAACACACACAACTCTGCAAACGTGGACGTAAGGCAAATGCCTTACTTAGACTTGTCTAGGTTGAATTCATTCTTGGGACTGCATCCTGCTGTCTGTGATACTTCCAAGGGTGGAATTCAAGTCTAGTCCTTAGTTGCTTTGTATTTCCGAGGGTATCAATATAAATGTTTCAGCTATTTTTTGCTTGGTTTTGCGGCATATCTCCTCTTCCTGTGCTTGTGGATGTTTGTTGACACCCTACTTGGACTTTGATGTTGCTGATTTCAAGGCTTAAGAGTGGTGCATGATCTCTCCTTTGCTGTCCCTTGATGTTTTATCATCTATGGAGTATTTTGGTTGTTCTTTTCTGTCAGCCTCTTCCTTAGCTTACAGGTAGAAACCATTTTGAAGGCTGGAAGCCAAATTAAATATTGCTGTTTCCAAACAGTGCTTTTGACAGAAGAATAAGAACCCAAAACTCGCTCACACTTAGAGCAGTGTTTATAGGTTCCTTCCTGCTATCATTTCACAGTGATATACTCCTAAGATTTCAATTGCTGACAAAATGGAAACATTTTCTGTGGACTAAAGTAGTTGCTAAAACAGCCTCTTGCATCAGCCTTTGGATTGCTGGTATTGAACCAGCTGTGCTGCTTTGGACTCTGTACAAGCCTGGAGACCTGAGTGTGTAGCTCGTAGCGTATCATTAGGTAGCCTGAGGTCCCCTCCTTGTTGCGAGAGACTGGCTGGCATCGGGAGGGAGGGAGGGAAAATGATTCCAGGGCACCTGTAAATCCCTGCAGTTTTGTGCTGAGGGTTTGATGTTAATTAGACAGCAGGCAGCAGTAATGTGTTGCAGTTCCCTTGGCTTGCCTGTTTCAGAAAGGGCAAAATCTTCCAACAGAGTAAAGAAGGGGCTGTTGAAGGGGCAGCAAACTGAATGGAACGATGATAATTTTATGCAAATTGGACTTCAGTAGCAGATTCAGCTTGGCTGAATCACAGAGGGAGCAGAAGAATAAGGAAAGAAAGAGGGAGAGGAAAAACCCAATCAAAATGTATGGTTTGAGGCATGTTTCAGAGCCTTCTGTTTAGATTCTTCTACAGAAATGAAGAAACATAAGAGGAATGCCACTGGTCAGAGCCAGTGGAATTGCTCTTTCTCCTGTGGTACTGCTGTTAATAACTACAAGTGGGTTATTCAGCCGACCTCTGCTGATTCCGCTTTGCTGTCTGATTTCAAAAGCTTTGCCCTGCGCTGGCACTCAATCACAGCTTGATATAACCAGTGGCGCTTTGCATGCATTGCCATCATTTTCATAGGGGAGTGCTCTTTAAAAAAAAGAAAGGGAGGGCCAAGGGGAAACAAATTCAGATTCAACCAGGAGGTGCAGGGGGGAGCTATGGGGATTTTTGTTTGCTTGAGCCGAAGGAGTAATTGTCACAGTAGAGCCTGCATCGGTATGGAGCACGTTCCTAGTGAGATCAGCTTCCCCGGTCAAGAAGGGCCTTTTTAACAGTTCAAAAGGGATAGGGAGAAGGGCTGTGGCTGATGTGGTGAGAAGGTTTCTGATCCTGCGATCAGCTAGTTGGAGCTGGCTGGGGAGAGAACACTGCTGTGTGCTCTGCCTGCTGTGCCTTTATACAGCTCCCAGAACCGTGGTGCTGCCCGTTGGCACTGATGTTGCACCAGGCTGAGCAGGCTGGCATGCCACTGGGGTTTTATTTGTCAGAGCTGCGGAGGTGTAGTTCACTGGACTGTAGTGCCTTTTCACAAAGCCCAATTGTGCTGCAAATATCAAACCTCTGCCTCTTAGTGCATTTCAGTGACGAGTGACAATGCAGCTTCTGTTATGGGCAGCCCTCTGCAGCTGTGAGGACCTGTAGATATAAAGCCGGGCCCAGAGCGTGCAGCTTGAAGGCGGTTCCTCCATTCTTTTCTGACATCTCCAGCCACTGGCTCTTCTGTTTTCCTCATTGCAATTCTTGCCTTAGTCTCTTCAGCTCCGTACTGAGTGGCTGGAGAAAGTTCCTGGAGCAAGGCAACAGGGTGCCCTTTGTGAGACAGAAAGGAACATTAGTTATGGGGGGTTTTTCTGTCTGTTTTCTTAAGGCATTCACAAGGACCACTACACAAGTGTACAGGGTGTAGGAACTGCCAGTCCTCTCTAGACTATTTTTTCCAGCTGAAGTAGATCTCGTGTAGCTTTCCCACCACTTGCCAAGCTAAAAAAATAATTTCGGTCCCCTCTCATGGCCCTTTTGGTCCCAACCACAGGCTCTGCAGTGTCTTTCCCCACTGTCGCCAAATGAAATTAAATACTTGTGGTTTTTACCCTTGAACAGAGATAACGTCTTTAGGTAATTTTGTGCTTTCTCTTGTATGGCTTAAGGAGATCACGGGAACTTTTCATGCCTCTACTAGTAATGCACCAAACATACAACACTGTAGTGAATGTGACTGCTGTGATAAAACCAGTTGAGAACAGGACCAGGTGCAGTCAGTGTTTTTAGTGGTGTGACCATGGAAACACACTGGTCATGAAGTACTGAGACTTTATGTCCAGTAACTTGGGGTCTTGCCTATGGTCGAGGATGTTAGGAAAGTCTGTGGTTTGATCTCCTACAAGCTTCTGCAGGGAAAGGGAGGGTGAATGTCCAGATACATGCTCACTGAAGCTTTGCTTTTGATCTTTTCGTGTTTGCTCATCTCTTTGCACAAGCCTCCTGTGTGCATGGTTGTTGTTGGGGGGTTTTCTCAATCTTTACTATTTTGAACGTCAGATCACAGCAATTTTTACATCTTGCATGGAGCACCTTATGCTTTCATGAATGTAGCTAGCATGGGCTAGACCTTGCTGTGCTTCTGTTGGTATGAAAATGTGCCCCGCAACTCCTTTCTGTCTTATGTGCATCACTAAGCCCTAGTCTGCATGCACATATGTGAAGAGTTGGACTGATGTTATAAGAACGGTAAAATTTTCCTAAAATTAGCCTAAAGTTCTGCTTGTTCATTTTGGTGTTCAGGGCTATGAATGCTGAAAATGCAGATGTGTGTGTTTGCTTTATTCCTGTGGTGGTGTGGGGGCCAGTGCATGGGCTGCTGCTGCTTCGTGTAGAGGTTTGGCAATGAGGATTTGGCTTGTTTTTCTGAACCTGTTGCAATCTGCCTGTATGACATGGTCACTTTTTGCATCTGTGCTGTTTGCCCTTCTGTCAGGTAGTGCGAACTCCCCACTCTGGTCTTGCTTGTGAAGCTTGCTTGATGTATGTAAAGGGCTTGAAGTGGGTGCAATAAAAGATGCTGTAGAAAGGCAGGGTACCTTGCAAATACAATGTGTTTTCCCGGGGTGTGTTATTTGTATGTTATGTGCATGGTCTCTGCTCATTCCCATGGCAGCTGTGTCAAGCGAAGTCAGGTGGTGGGTGCCTTCTCAGGGTTGGTGAAATTTATTTCTGCCTGGTACCTGGTGGTTGACAAATTTTGGTTTAGTAAATTGTAAACTTGTTGCTGGTCTGTGTATCAGCTTGGTGATAGTTCTTTATTATGGCTTTCACTAACCAATCTGTAACTAACTGTGGTTGTTTGATTACAGAGGGAACATCCCCACGCTAAACAGGTACGGTACTTGTCATCTTTTAAAATTTGAAAAGACAGACTAGAAAGAAGTAGCCTAATACTTAATGTTTTAACATGTTTTGTTTTAGTGCCCTTATCTTTACTGGGGAAGCTCTCAAACATAACTCTTCTTTTTCCTTCCCTTTTCCTCTCCCTTTGTCTAAAACATGTTTTCAGCTTTTCTTTACCCTTTAAAAAAGCTTTGCATGCAGCAATCCTTAAAATTATAAATTTGCCAGGTGACTCAGCTCATCTGCAGTATGGTACATAGCAAACTTCTAGCAGAATGCTGTATCTAGGGTCTCTTTTTTTGGAACTGGATTCCCAGCTGTTGACCCTCTGGTAGGGTGTTGCAGTGAAACAGGCAGTTACTCCTAGCTGATAGCATACCTGGTTTCTGGCAACTAGCTTAGAATTTGTTGAGGCTGTTTCACCTCCCTCACACCATAGATGAATCTACATCTCAAACAGCTGACAGCATGTTTTGTTGTGTTTTGGATGCTAATTTTTCCTCCCATGTCTCAGTTGAAAAGTATTTCTTGTTTTAAATAATACATGAAAAATGTCTGCTGTCTTTTTGTTTAGTTATTGTTCTGTGGAATTTTTTGTATTAGTTGTAAGGAATGTACACCAAGGCATGTCCTGGAAAATTTTTCTCTTTCAAAACATGAATACCTATTATTTATTACTGCTTACAAGCCTGTTTAGGGAAAAAGAGAAAAAATGGGCTTGAAAGTCTCATGGCTCTTAATCAGAGAGAAATTACAGAAACGTAGAGTGACTTTAAACATGGAGAGCTATTAACCAAAGTGATACTTTAGACTTGTTAACAGTATACTTAGGACCATATCACAACAGTTTTCTGTACGTGGGAAGAAAGAAACCTTAGATAAGCTGGTAAGTAGCAATGTCAGCAATCCCCAGTTCGGTCCTGTATCCATGTGGCTGGCAGCAGTGCCGTAGCCAGCATGGCTGGGCCCCTGCTCTGCCTGCTGTACCCCTGGCATCTGATCCAGCATGCAGTTGAGTATCTTTTTGACTTTACAAGTTGTAAGTCAAGCATGTGCTGTGCTGAGTCAGCGCCCTCATCTTTTTTCCTGTTGCCTTCTGCCTCCTGTTATGGCACCAGTTGGGGAGGACAGAAAGTTAACTTTGTCATTGTCTTCCAAAGCCCTGGGGAGAGTGGAGCAAGTGAGAGTGCACTGTTCCTATGTCGCAGAGCACTGCCGTGTGCCAGCTTGGCATTTCTGTCTCTTCAGAGCAAGCTTGAAGGTCTCACCATGTTGCAGGGAGCTTTTGAAGTAGGTCCCTCAGTGAATTAAGATGACTCTGTAGCATAGTTCAGAAATTAGAAATAATTATTGTTGAGGGTTTTTTTTTCCCCAAGATTTTATTCCAGAGAACCAATTCTAGTAGTTAGGAAAGGATGTCTAGTTAGTTGTAAGATTTTTATTCACTGTATGAGAAACTTCCTATGCTAGTCTTGACTGCACCATTGTGGGTCTTTAAAAAAAACATAATCATAATAATAGCCCAAACCCTGAAATAACACAAACTATTTCACAGCTGGTGTGTGCTGCCATAGCAGTTGCGTTGCATGAGAACTCAGTGGTACTTTAATGTATTTAGGATCCTTCCCTCTGGCAGGAAGGAATGCTGACCTTTAGTGAATGGTGCTCTTGCTTTAAACCGAAGTCTCTTACTCAGTGCCTTCCTCTGAGCTTTTCCAGTCCTCCTCACTTCTTATATAAGGAATTGTTCCTGTAGGAGTGATGTGTGTACTGCAGTGTATCTCAGTGCTTGAGCAGCAGACATCAGGTGTGAGTATGACAGTAGTAAGTGTCTGGAGCTCTGCCTGCCTTGCTCCTTAAGACAGATGTGTTCTGTGGCCAACTGCTTCTGTTTAGCAGCTGCCACCTTTTAGCAATCAAAACTGAACAAAATAAATGAGTAGGGGGAGTTGCAATGGCTTTAAAGCATGAATTAAATGAGAGGGAGGAGCACATGAAGTTGGTCAACAGTTAAAGTGGAAGGCACTGTAACAGGACTTTATTTAGGGTAGGAATACAAGTGTAAGACTATAGAAAACCCTATTTCCAGTATAGGATTTTAGAAGGATCACTGTACCACACTGCATTTGAGGAGTGTAAATTATAACATGACCAGAAAAATGGGGGAAGCAATAAGATAATATAGCTTGGTACACTTCAACTTAGTTTGTAAAAATTTATGAAATCTTTAAAGTGTCAAAGCTTAGAATTATTGTTGTTTACCTCAATATTCCACCTGTACAGCAAAACATACATACAGGAGGAAAAATACGGTCAACTATGCATAGTCGTAATTCCCCTGGGATCCTAAGAAATACTTTTTTTAAAGGGGTATAATATTACTTCCTAACTCTTTTAACTGTTCCTGTACATTGGGACAACGTCCAGGTAAGGGCATTAATGGCACCAGAGGCACGCCAGCATTGCAGGGACTTTGGAGAAGACAGCACAGCAGTCTGGTGTGCTGAAGAATCTTAATGAATCATGCAACAGTTATGTTGGATAAACAGCCACGCTTCAAGTGGTCAAAGCATACGCACACGCGCAAATCTTTTTCCAGTGATATTCTTCTCTCCCTTGTCCCTACTAACTGTGATCTTATTGAATTGCCATTTAGAATGTCCTTCTCTTCCAACCTCAATCACTACGGGATGGTCCATGTAGCTAGCGTGAGTGATGTACTGCTAGACAATTCATTCACTCCGCCGTGCCAGCGGATGGGTGGAATGGTCTCCTTCCGCACATTTGAAGATTTTGTCAGGTATGTGGGCAAGGGTGGTAATTGTTTGTGTTGCCAGCTTCCTAGGTGGGCCCAAATGGAACGGGTCAGAATCTTTGCCATGTCTAGAGTCAGGTTTAAACTGGTCCTGAGCTGATCCGATAAGTTTTTGGAGTCTCAGGTGGAAGTTTGTTTGGATCCCCTTGTCTGTCTCCTTGAGATAACTGAAAGTTTCAGACTGCTGTAAGAGCAGTTTGCAGCCAGAGGGATCAGCATCTTGAATTTCTGCTGATTGGAGATCATTTGCAAATGTGCTGATTTCTTCTAATGCTCTTGTTCACGCGTATATACATAGGACAGTGTGTTCTTTATGCTTTCAACCTTCTAGGGGTAGGCAAAAAAACCCCCAGCAGAGCCCATAGTGGTCATGAGGGCCTGCAGCTGTAAGATCTGTAACAAATATTAGAAGATCCAGGCTCTGCTTTGGTTTGAGGGGTGGAGAAGGTATTGCCTTCTCATCATTTCAGTTTCAGTCCTGCAAAGGGAAGGAGTCCTTTTCTCTCCCTCCCTCCCTTAGCAACATGATTTGTGGATTGTAGTGCTGTATGCTTTCAGTGGGCTAGCAGCAGTGTGTTGATGACTAATACTTCTCTGGTGTATTTCAGAATCTTTGATGAAGTGATGGGTTGCTTCTGCGACTCTCCTCCCCAGAGCCCAACCTTCCCTGAAGCTGGCCATGCTTCCTTGTATGATGAAGACAAGGTACGGTAGTTTTTTTCTCTTGAGAATGTTCTCAGGCTGGAAATAGAAGGCGTGCAGAATGCCACAGTGACTGCAGGCTAGATACTTTTCACTAGTTTGAGTGCTGGAAGCAGGAGTTAAGAGCTTTATGTATTTATGTGTGTGATTTGTTTGCGTGTTCCACAGCAGGTGATTCAAAGTAGGTGGCCATTTTCTGACTCTGTTCTAAAACTATGGTTAAGTCTCTTACTCTCCATGTAAATTTAGTTTGTAGCTTTTAACATCGGCAAAATCACTGGCTACGCAGCAGCGTAACTGAGAGTTTAGACCCACGACGACATTTTCAGACCTCCTCTGTGCATCATGGTATTGCACTGCATATTCAACTGCCTTTAAGTCTGACTTGCCTTATTTTCTGTCTTACACCCTTCCTAGTCACACTACATTCTGATTCTTCCTTCTGTTCTACTTCTTGGAACTCTTTTTAGGAGGAAAAGATGAGAGGAACCCCTCAGTTTTTGCACTGATGTGGAGAACGGGTGCAGAGGAAGCAGATGGTTTATAATCCTTAGTGGCAGAAGACCAGTTCCCCTTAGAGACACAGGTAGACACAGGTAGCTCCCCCACTGCTCTGTCCTGTCCTCCAACAGTGGGATGCTCTGTTGGAATAGTATGTATTCAGAATAGGGCTTGGTTTTAAACGGATCCGTTGATCTTGATGTGCGTAAGTACTGTAGCCTTGTTCCAGAATATTATCGTCAGCCTTAATGTCCTTGTATCTCTCATCTTACCCTCCCCCCCACCTCACTAAGGATAATTTCCTGTTCATACTCAGTTTTTCACAGTTAACCACAGGCTCTTAAATGCTAAATTTGTCGTTTCTCAGAGCTCTAATGTAATTGTTGCTTCCACATTATTTCGTTTTGTTGTAGGTATGAAAACACACATTGTTTAATCGTACACTTTGAATTTGCTTAATTACACTACCTTTCCTGATGCTCAAGTCCTCTAATGTCCTGTCTGTACTGCCTCTTGTAAAGAAAGGACCTGACCCTGCATTCTTTCTGCATCCAAATAAAGTACTTTTGAGGTAGCCAAGTCAGATGTGACCATCAGAACTGGATTCTCCAAATGAAGCTGCTGTTTGCAGACAGTAATTCTTACTTCTGTGAAACTGCAAAGCTGTTAGGCTGCTTGGTAAAGGATTTTGCTCATAGTTGTCATTGGTTTACAGCACGATCTGCTAAATCATTTTTCTCTAGGGCGCCTGTATTCTAGAGTTGTATTTAGGGAGCCTCTTTTGAGAGCTCAGAGGTGTTGTTAACTATTTATTTACGGGGAGTATTTTCTTTAAATTGCAGACTGCTCGTGAGGAGCCCATTCACATTCTTAATGTTGCTATTAAAACAGACAGTGATGTTGATGATGATGGGCTGGCAGCCATGTTCAGAGAGTTCACACAAAGCAAGGTAAGTTACCTTGATTCTCTCTCTGGAGCTTTGTGAGCGTGCAGGACAGTTCTGTCTGCTTTGGGAAAAGTCAGTATGTTCCTCAGGTTTTTGTTTGTTTGTTTGTTTAAAAAACAATAAATGCAACAGTTACACCCTTAATTTATGCCATCTAAAATCTTGCCACTTCTTCGACTGGATGTAGCTGCACCTTACTGAAGCCTCCAGGTCATTGTTTCTCTTTGTAGTATATCCTAATCCATCAGGTCAGGACTTCTTCCCTTTAATTTTTGGTAAGGTAAAAGACCTTTGTGGTTTTAAATGCATAAGGTCAATCTTGAGTATCTATTTCCAGGTGCTGTGAAAAACTGTGCTGTATCCCTCTTTGTGGTGGTAAAGTTGTTACGTGAGTAACAGAGGCATGGAAAGTGACGTTAACGTGACGTATATTTTCTGTATCATGAATAGTCTTAATGCAGTTCAGATTTGTTCTTGTTGGTGTGCCAGAACATCCCCACCTAGTATGATATTTCTGGCACAAGGTGGAATTAATTCGGTATGTTCTGTTGCTCCTTCCTAAAGGGATACACTTCAGAGTACCAAATGTTAGTCCTGTGGTCAATTGTGAGACAATGTGGGTCGGGAACAGCCTTCTCATGGCCACTCTGTCCTCTGGTGTCAGCCTGCACTTTCTTTTCTGGTTGGTGTGAAGAGCTCCTCAACTGGCTTGTGGATGTGAATGGCCCATCAGGCACTGGGACCCAGCCACGTCCGTGGTACCTGCAATGAGTACGGGAGGACTGAGTGGCCGTTTTCTAACTTCCCTTCCCAGAGTGGGAGGTGGTAATACATTCTGCAGAAATGAGGGGTTCCAAAATGGGGCTGGTATCCATGCGAGTTCAGCAGCTTCCTGTCTCTTTAAGCAAAGAAAATAATCAAATATAAAAATTAAAACTAGTTCTGCTTTTCATCTGCTTGATCATGCTCCAGGCGTTTTATGGGAGGGGATAAAAAGAAAGAAATAAAATAAAAATTCCAAAACACATTAAACTATCAAATAGGTTGATCCAAATTGTCCAAATAATCTTCTAGTCCCAGCATGTTGTGTGTGTTTTTTTTAATAGAAATTAGGATCATATACTTGTAAATGACTTGTGGAGGAGATTGAGGCAGTCAGTGTAAATGGAGTTTCTCCAGGTGCTGATGGCTAATCGCTCTGTAATAGCTGTGGACTTGCTGTGAGACCCACATTATTACGATGTAATCAGAATCCTGTTGCTATGCTGTTATTGTCTGCCACTTGTGGAATTTTAAAAGCAATAACAATTTTTGCTTTTTAAATCATGGCATTATTAAAGTTATTTTCTTCCTCTTGCCATGAATATAGTCACTGATGCTCATTTTCAAAGGGCTTAACCTTAGTAAAACATTTCAGTCTGTGCCGAAAGGGGTTGTTTTGTTCATGGTCTAGCTAAGTTCTTATTTCTTTTTGTTGTTAGTTTTTTTTTTTTTCCTTTTCTTTCTTTGCTTGTAAATTGGAAAAAAGAGGAGAAAGGCAAAACTTTTAGAAAGGGGAGCAGAATTATGGGGTTTTAACACCTCAAACGATCATTGGTGTGGCAAATACCGATGGCAGCACTCATTTGAAACATGGCTTAGTCAAATTTGATAAAGAAGCAACCAGAATGGATAATCTCTTGTCTATTTGAAAAAAATAAGTAACATGTATCACTGTTCACCTTTGCGATACTGACACATCTCTCCTTTGGTCTGGGTTGTCTGTGTGCTTATTGGGCCAAAAACAAGTATGCACTACATGCTTCCTTGGGTTAGTTCCTTTAAAACTGGTTTTCCATCATTTTCCGTGGCCTTCCCATGCCTATGCTGTGCTCCCCTCAAAAGGTAATCTTTGCAGAAAAGACCAACTTGCTTTGGCAAATGAACAAGAATATTCCCTGCAAGACTTGAATGACTCTTCTGCTTTACTTGTTAGCAAGGCTCAGCTGGAATACTGTGTTCTTGTGATTTGGTTACTTACCTCTTCAGATTTAATGTATTTGCTTATGTGTGCTACTAGACAATCATCACATGAGAAATCCTAGCCGCAAGCAGGCTGAAGTGGGCTAGGAACTTACAGTGTAGATGCAGAAGGATCTGTAGAGCTTTTTCAGTTCATGGAAGACTTTGACATGTTTTTGATGTGTTCTTTTTCTGTTAATCCAGTCACCTGATCCCATCCTTGCCTTTTTACAGAAATCAGTCCTGATTGAACATGGGATTCGGAGGCTGACTTTCCTTGTAGCACAAAAGGTATTTTGATATCTCTCATACTGCTCAGAACTCTTTGCTTTCTAGCTCATAATAGCATTGACATTTGATGTGTGTTTTTCCCAAATTAATTGCTGTATTAACTATATTTAGCTCTCCTCACTGTTTTTGTTCTCTAAAATTTGAGATGGTTTTGATGAATTCGCTTAAGAAAATTAATTTACAATTGTAAACAATCTTGGCACCTCTTGTATTCTTGAATTAATTAATTTTTGATTTTCATCCTAATTGCTAGCTTTCTTCTGCTTTTTTTTTTTTCTTGTCTTCCTGTGTTTGTATGTTTCGTTTGTAAGGACTTCAGGAAACAGGTCAACTATGAGGTGGATCAGAGATTTCATGTAAGTATAAAGGGCCTAGAACACGGTGGTATTCTTGACCTGAGGCCAGGAGACACGTAAGTGACTCTGGGCTTCTCATTTGGTTCTTAGTCAGGCATTTTTAGTGCCAACACTGGTGTCAGAGTTAAGTGGAATATATAAACAAATTCTGACTTCAAATAGAGGAGTGGGCCTTTTTTACTGAGGGGGGCCATTCATGAGCCAAAGTCTCTCTTGTTACCTGGCTGAACTCATGACTGCAACGTTAATCTTGTTTGTTTCAGTATTGTTTTGTATTCTAAAATGCAATTATACAATTAAAGTTTCCTGTTTCTTAAGGAGTGTGGTGATTTCTTTAGGCTTCTTACCGATTTTAAAATAACTTAGAGGATTAACTGAAATGACTTGCTAAATTTTGCGTAATGGCTTAGTGATGTGGAAAATGTTTGATGCTCTTACTGCTAAGAACTGCTTCTTCCCCCAGAGCTTGGGCATCAGTGAGGGCTAGTTTACCCCTGTTTTCAAGGTGACAATGTAAGGCTAGAACCACATTCTTATCCCTTACAACTCTGGAAGTTATTAGGAGTCTTGAAAGTGCAAGAAACTAATCTTGTGCTCAACACACCTGGTTTAGCAAGCCTTATGAAAGGAAAACTAGTTTACAAATCAGCAAAAATCGTATTTGAACAAATGTGGGTATGCCACATGGGAATCACTGCCTACAGTACAGGTACAGATATGGATCAGTCAGTAGCTTGTGTAGGAAACTGGACTCTTTGGAGAGGTGTTGGGACCTTAAGCAAGAAAGTCCAGGCTTTAGATATTAAAAAAAAAAAAAATAAGGGGGAAGTTTTGGAGAACTGAATTAATATTTGGGGAATGAAAAATAAGAGTCTGTGAATAAGCACTGCGTAGCACATGTCAGTGGTCAGGAAGGAGGCAAAGAATGAAAGAATAAGAGGAGTCATCACAAAAAGTTTTCCCTGAGCTGCCGTTCAGAGCAATGGACTGTAAGGATGCTCAGTTCCTCAGCTAGAGGAGGCAGCGTGATATGTCATCTGTTTGCAAAGTTTGTAGAGTACCTCTGGGATCTTTCATGAGTGTCAGTCTTTATTACTATCTCCTATTCTATTCCGTTTATTACTGGACCAACTATTAACTTAGCCAGGGCCTGGGCTTGGGTTTGTTTTTGTTTTAATTACAGTCTATATAATTAGTTCCCAGCATGTTGAGGTAATAGAGAGTTGCTCCAGCAAGCTTCCAATTTCCTCATCTCATTAGGTTTTTAACGTGATTATTAGTATAATAATCAACTATGATGATTTCTGTTGTAGCTTTTCACATTCTGTGGTTTGCAGGGTGTCTTGATTGGCTAATTTAGGCAAATTATTTTGATTGTCTTGATGATGGTTGGTTGATTAGAACACAGCAGGGGTATAATTCTTCTGCCTAGGAAATGGAGCACTCTTTTGGATTTTGGTACCAGAGCACTGAGAATTTTTGTGTGTGTGCACGTCTAATTATTATATTTGCCCACAACACTAGTCAAATGCCTTGAAAGCAATTACATCAGTGATAGAATGAGCATGGTTGATGTTAGGAGAAATTGGCATCGTGCAGAGGAGGACAGGTAGGAGGGATTTGGAAGAGAAGTAAGGAAACATGGAAGTGGTTGGCTCACCTAATATGCCCATTGCCTGAATTTTCAGGCAACATTTCTTGTAGCTCTGGCTAGTCTGGAAGACACACTCCAGGCAAACACAAGTTCTTTTGCTCAGCAGAGTCATCAGGTGAAGTTCTGGGGACTGTTTTTTATAGGAGGTAAGGAAGACAACTAGCTAGAAGATTACGTAGATGATTACATAAATGAAGATTACAGAAATGGCTGGTATTCTCAAGTTGGTGCAAAGCATTTGCAAAACTTCCTCTACCCAGTAAAAGTGTAATTCCACAGAAATAGATGGCTTTGCTGGGGTGAAACTGGAAGGATACGTAAAAGGATGCTCTCTAGTCTTCCTCGTGTAATATGCCACAAAAATGTAAAGCCTTTGCTGTTTGCTAGGATTTTATATGTGCGATAGAATAACAGAAAAACCTAATCATATTTGGTTTTGTAGAGTGCTATTTAATATATGAGGATGAAGTTATTTGATTACGATTCATAGTTTTCCTTGGGAAGAGAGTATTTCTAGCAGTAATAGTATGAAGAGAGCTATAGAATACAGATCATTGTTTTGTGTACATCTGCTTATATAATGGAGTGTTAATATCGTCGTATGGCTCCCAAACATTTCCACAGCAATCACAGTAGAAGTAGAACAAGTTCCCCACTACTGTCTAGACAGTTCCATGTTATTGTCTGTTAATAATTGACAATAATAATCAAAAGCCAATCAAGTAGCTTCTGTTGCATTAGCAATGAAGACAAAATACTGCTGCTGCCTTCTTGAGGGTATCTTGATTTTCCACCACCCTTGGTGACTTGAAAAAAGAGCTTGTAGCATCTGTCATCTCCTCTGCTGTGGTGCTACGCCAAGTCTGGGCTGTGAGCGCTCTGAGTAGATCAGATAGCTTACTTTTGGAGGGCTAACATAACTGTTTTTATTTTCAAACAGAGGGAATTTCCCAAGTTCTTCACATTCCGTGCCCGGGATAAGGTAAGTTATATATTCTTAATACTTTTCTCTTAAGTGTTGACTTTATCCTTTCATGTAGCTGTTGTTGGCAGTCTAGGGGTGTGGGAGCTACTTCAGCCCAACTTCACTGCCTTGTGCAATGTTTTCTCCTCCCTTGCTAGGCCAGTCTTCCGCACATGCAGCAGCTGATGTCAGTAACAATGACAAGTCTCTGGTACTTGGGGATGAAAATTGATGCATTTGGAAGCCTGACCTGAAGCTACTGTTTATGCAGATTTTAGTCACAGTGTAACAAGAGAACATTGGAGGCAGTACAATGATTCAGTACTTAGAATCATAACAAACTTCCTTGGCTTCTGTGAAACAGAGGGGTTTGGAGGAGTGAGCTTGAGAACTTGCTGTCTCGCAGCTTGTCTTCTACTCTCAGTATTTCAACAATTTCAACATGGCTCAGTGCTAATGACTTTGCATGAGAGGGAAAATTCCGAGTTGGATCCATTTTAATTTTAATTAAATATAAAATTTCATAAGGGGTGTTGTCTAGTTCTTCCCATCCTCAGTGTTCCAACTTTTTAACCCACCCTCCTCTTTTATACCCTTTTCTACCTGTATGATGCTGGGTGCCTCCAGTTTGAGGAAGACAGGATTTACCGTCATCTGGAGCCAGCTCTGGCTTTTCAGCTGGAGTTGAATCGAATGCGAAACTTTGATCTCACTGCCATCCCATGTGCCAATCACAAAATGCATCTCTACCTGGGAGCAGCTAAAGTTGAAGTGGGGACAGAAGTGACAGACTACAGGTTCTTTGTGAGGGCTATCATAAGGCACTCGGATCTGGTTACCAAGGTGAGTTTTGTCACCCCTGCAAGGTCTCTTTCCAAGACAGTGTGTGAAACAGTCATTCAAGGAACCTGCACGCAAACAGATTGCTGGTGTAGAGAGAATACTGTGGATGTGTGCCGCCTCTTTGCTCGTGCTGACTCTGCAGAAGCCTATCTCCGAAGACCTAGTATTCCTTTGCTTCAAGGACATTTTTCTGTGGCCCAAGTGGATAGTCAGAAATCCTTGCATTTTGAGGCAATAGTGTTTGTGTTTCTTCTGCCCTATTACAATAATGGTTTGCCCTGTCTAGTTTCGCATTTATGCTGACCTAAATGAGGGCGCAAGTCAGCCAGGTATGCGAGTCCAGGCAGTGGGAGTAGTGGCTCTGCAACTGTCATGGATCTATTTCAGGGGTGCATGTCCTGCTGAAACTGATGTTACCTCTTTTCTTAGTCAAGTCCTTCTTCAGTTTTTCAAACACTGTATTCTTGGGCTATGATTTTTGAGTAGAAAATAATTTATTTGTTGGCACTGTCTGGCAGGAAGCCTCGTTTGAATATCTGCAAAATGAGGGAGAGCGATTGCTTTTGGAAGCCATGGATGAATTGGAAGTAGCATTTAACAACACCAACGTGCGCACTGACTGCAATCACATCTTCTTAAATTTTGTGCCTACTGTCATCATGGACCCCTCTAAGGTATGATCTCTTCCCTAATTCTGAACTGTTTTGTTCTTCTTGGGCTTTACTCACCAGAATTAAATGGTCTTTTGTTGCCTTTTTATGCTATGTAAATGCACCTATTGATTAAGTACATTTTAATACCATTTGGTGAATGACATGTAGTTTCTACTAGCCATTTTATAACGGAAAATGCAAGAAATTGGGGACCAGTATTAAAAGTGGTAACACTTTTAGGGGTCAGTTTAGTTACTGAACAAATACTGGCGTTTTGCTTTTCAGTAAAGAAAGTGGAGTCACATAAGTAATGGACGTCTCTAAAGATTACTTGTTGAACTGGTAAACAAACTTCTCTTCAAAAGCAGAGAGAATGGTTTTTATTTTAGCTAGTTAAGACAAGCAATTAGTTTGTTTCACTTTAGGAGCCTTATTTGGCAGTGAGGAAGGAAGCAAGCTGTGGGTTTTTTTCCAGTCTATGAATAAATATTAAATGTAAGATTTCAGAAGTAGCAGAGCTTATATTTTTAGTGGAGTAATGCTGTCCTTCAGGCAATGTGGCTCGCTTCCTCTGTGTAAACTAAGGCATGGTTTATTAAAAATACGTTTTGTATTTGAAACTAAACTTATCTTTTCTTCTGTGTTTGAGATAATTTTAATATGGAAATAGCTTTAAATGCTCTTCTGTTTGTTACAAAAGTCCAGACTGTATCCAAATAAAACGTGAGATAAACCGTGAACTTAAAAAGAGTTTGTAAATTCAGCTACAAAAAGAAGTGCCTCATTTTCATTCTCTGATACAAAGTCAGAGCGATCAACATTATAAATAAATGAACATTAGGCTTTGTAGATGCATAAATGGAAGTGTTTAGGCATAAAGCATGTTTCTGGTTAGCAGAACTACCACAAAGAATGTCCCAAATAAACTGCAAAGGCTGCATTTAGTTGGAAATCAACATTCTGTTCATGGTTGCCAAAAGATGAGAGCTGACCTTTCCTTATGAGAATGACTGAAAGTTTAAAAAGATGAATTGGTTATCAAAATAAGTATCTCTTGCTTGCTGACTTTTAAATGATGATTAAAAACTGGTGGCTTAAATCTCTTTTGAATAAATCCTCTCTCAGCACATCCAAAATCTTTAGTTCCCAGAAAATTCAAAAGAAGCTGGGATATTCAGCCCCTGGAAGTTAGGCTGCCCTCAGATACGTACCATGACTTTTCCCTGAGCTGCCATGAAAAAGAGACTTTTTATTTTTTGAAAGAATGCTAAAAACAGCCTATAAATTGCCTTCTTCTAATATGTGCTATTTGCCAACAGTAGTATATTATAAACTTTAATAGAACACCAGAAGGCCAAGCTCCAACTAGTAATTGCTTTGTGGATTTAAAGCACCGTACCGCATGTGTGGTGAAACATGATTATTGTGCATATAAGTACTACATAACTGTTTGTCAAGGAGTTTGCTTTCCTGCACTTTGTAGTTCTTAGCTGTCAGCTATGCCTGCAGGAGGAAAGGTAGATGGGGGGGAAGCAGTGGGCACGCTGTGCCTTGCTGGGGTGTGGTGTGCCAGGAGGAAAAGGGATGTGAAACCGGTGCTGTCCCTCTGCCTCAGTAGTCCCCAGGTTGAGTTCGGTTCCTGCCTGTCTCAAGGCGTGTAGGGATGGGAACAGAGAGGCCACCGAGGTCCCAGGACAGCACCGGGTACATGCTGCTGTTCAGTGCTTCCCTCCCTCCTCTTCTGGATGCTGGGTGCCCCTTTGGGCAGGACCATACAGCAGTGGGATGGCAGGGTGGCAAAGCGGTGGACGTGTCCAGAGAGGTGAGGGAAGTTCTTCTCGTGTGTTTTAAGATTGAAGAATCTGTGCGGAGCATGGTGATGCGCTACGGGAGTCGCCTGTGGAAACTCCGTGTCCTCCAAGCCGAGCTGAAGATCAACATTCGTTTGACACCGACTGGGAAGGCGATTCCCATTCGTCTGTTCTTGACCAACGAGTCGGGCTACTATTTGGACATCAGCCTATACAAAGAAGTGACAGACTCCAGAACAGGACAGGTACGGTCCCATATGGCTCCGTGGTTTGATGAGCAAAACATTGCGGGGGGACACATTATAGCTGGTGAGGCTTTTCTGCAGTGTGCAGGGTTTTCAGGTGATAGAAAATTGCCATTCAGCTTTGCCAAAGGAAGACGACTGTGAAGATAATCTTGCAATAGGCATGTAGGTGTGCAGAATGTGATCAGTTGTGTAAAAGTGCATTTCTTCTAATAGCTTTGTATGTACCTTAAGTAATTTGTATATCTGTTTTCCTCTGTGTCAGGGTGCTCAAAAAAGTAATAGAAAAGTAATGACTGTTGGTGCTCATCCTGTAGGTCATAATAAAAGATATTATTAATTATACGTTTCCCTGAGTAGATAGAGAAAATCTGTGAACTTGTCTTTTAAATTCTAAAGATACAGGGAATGACCTGGGTAGGATGATATAAAATTACTGAAGGTGGTTTTATATCATTTTTATGAAGCATAATGGGCTCTTTTGTAATGGTTGTGACTATTCTGGTATTTCTGCTTTTCATGGCGTAGGAACAGTGTGATTAACTGAAATACCTACATATGCTAAAATACATGGAGCATAGGATGCATGAAAAATATTTAAATACAGAAATGTTTACATCTCCCTCTGTAATAATCTCTCTGCCATGCAGTAGTAGCAGCAGAATAAATCACTTGGGCACCATTGGTATTAAACACAAAGTGCTGAGTCACCTTTTCTCCCCCTTTTCTCCATTTAAATTTTTCCAGCAAGCTGCCTAGCCTTACAGTCTGTCCAGTTCTGGAGATCCTAGAACAGATAGTGTCTGTATGTTTTACTTCATTTCTGCCTCTGAGTGGAGATGAAGAGAGAAAAGAACATTTTAATAATCTCCAGTAGCTGAACTTAACACTTGAGTTTTGTTAGTCATTTGTGAAGGTCACCTTTCCTCTTAAACTCTGTCTCTGATGAGCTTTATTTTTTTTTTAAAGCTAGGGAAATGCACTTGTGTGTGTATGGCTTTTAGCAACTCTTCCAGTATTTGACTTTTTTATTTGATTTTTTTTCCCCAGAATGTTAAACCAGTTTCTGTTAAAAAATTATACTGATAGGAATTGTTTCAATTAACTCTTTGACTAGTTGGGAGGAAGGTTTGTCTTACAAAGCTTGAAGGTGTTAGTTTTTTAAGAAACTTTGGTAAATCTCCCCCTCATGACAGAGGTTTATGGGACAGGTTCAGATCTGTGTATTTTTTCTTGTGTTTTTGGAGTGTTATTTTGAACTTGGAGTATCCTTTTAAAAGAGTTCAGACATTACTGATGTATTGGGTGCTGAGCATTTTCATGACTTCTGAAGAATGGAAAAATAGATTAATCATGAGGGAATGACCCCAATCTCATTTCACAGTTTCTGTGGTAATGAGTGGTGATACTCAGTAAAGACTTCTCAGCTCCCACAGAAGTGCTGTGAAGCTTTCTGCAGATTTAAGGAGCATTGGACCCTAAGTGCAGTAACAGATCCTAATGCAGGCACTGTCACAAATACTTGTTACCCTGAATAAATACTTCTCCCATTGAAGAAGCTACTGTTTGTGAAGACAGAAGAGAGCATGTACTGTTTTTAACCTAAAAACTAAAATTGGCTTTACTTACTGAATTGTATCTTTAGTGAAATTCTTTGATTGATTAATGTTCAATTAGAAAAAGATCTGTTTGTAACGTCAGATCTGATGACCATCCTGTTAAAAACAGCCTGATTGTGTTGCTTCTGTCAGGCAGGTTTCTGTGAAGCAGCATTTGTGCAGTGTTGTCCCAGTTAAGCAGTGCTCCTCCTGTTTCTAAGTTGAAATAGATTTCCTTCCGAGTCCTGGCTGAGTGGAATATATAGTGCTGTGAGGCATGGCGGCTGATAATTCATGTCGCTACTCTGGGAAAATCTTTTAAACTTACAATATCAAAACTTCAAGCCAAATGACATATGCAAGTCTTGACCTAGCTTCCATGATCAGTCAGTGGAGATACGGATACCGTGCTGTTCGACTACATAAATAACAGAATTCTTTTCTCTCTCCCAGCTATCACAATCCATCGGCATAGATACGGTGTCAGGGGAAATACTGGTGAATGTGAAGTCATCTAAGTCACAGGCTTTTTTCTGTGGGGATGTGGCTCTGTTCACTTTGCTTTCTGCTGTGATATGGTAATAAGTCAGTGATACTCAGAGCTGTGCAGTAATGGTCCAGCAGTGTCTCCAAAGGGTAGTAATGCATGATGAAACACAGTGTTACGGTATGTGTGAGTATTAACATATTTGTAGAGAACAGAAACAAGCCTGATTGGTCTGGAATAGCCTGCTGATTTTTGGTAAAATCTGGATGAGGCGTGTATGGAACCAGTGGATTCATCAGTAATTGGTTGTGCTTTGTACTGCAGATTATGTTCCAGGCATATGGGGATAAACAGGGACCACTTCATGGGATGCTGATCAATACCCCATACGTGACCAAAGACCTGCTGCAGTCCAAGAGATTCCAGGCACAGTCTTTAGGGACATCATACGTCTATGACATTCCTGAGATGTTTCGGCAGGTGAGCGTTCTTAAGGCCCAGGGGGTTGTTCCAAACTTTTGTACTTGCAAAGCACTTCTATCAGTTGCCATCCTTACTTGTCAGGGAAACAAGTAGCCTGGAGTGGCTAACAATGGTCCCCCAGGGTTTATGTAGCTATGGATTGAGTCTACTTTGTAAACCACCTTCAGTTTCTTGTTTAAGTTTCTTTGTTTCCCCACCCCGTTATCTAGCCTTCCCTGGAGGGTTAGACAGTGCAGGGGTGATAGTTCCTAGGATAGGACTCGTCTGTCATTGAATGTGTTAATGAGTTGCAGAATTTGTGTGTCTGATTTGCTGGGTTCTATGCTGAATCACATAAATTGAATTACACTACTTTGGGTGAAACTGTTTCATAGTTTAAATTCCAAAGTAAGTGATATCCACTGAATATTGTCAGTCAGACTGAGGGGAGGGAATTTCGGAGTGTTCTGTCTTGAATATTAAGTCACAGTGGATTGAATAAAAGTATTTGCAGATGATGTTTTAACAAGAATTTATTTTTTCCTTGTCTAGTCTTTGATTAAACTCTGGGATTCTATGAATGAACATGCATTGCTGCCAACACCACCGCTGCCTTCTGACATACTAACATACACCGAATTGGTGTTGGATGATCAGGGCCAGCTCGTGCACATGAACAGGCTGCCGGGAGGAAATGAGGCAAGTTGTACTTTCTTTAATGCTACTTTTCTTTCCCTGTCCTGCAGTACATTGTGTTTTGGACTAGGTTTGACAATTGTAATGAAAATTCACTAGCCAGGCAAAAAATCTATTCATTCAGTCTTTCACAGATGAAATCCCTCTCTTGAAAATGAGATTTTTGTTTCATTAAAAATTAATACCTTCCATACAATGGGTATTTTAACCTCCATAGTAAATGATGATTCCATTTCAAACCTGTGCCAATGCTGTTTTTCCTTCGTAATTAAAAAGTGCTCATTCAGCGATTCCAGGTAACTGGGGTTTGTATTTGAGCAAAATATGTTTTACAAGACTAAACAGAAATGTTTTTATTTGCTTAAAAAAATGAAAACCCAATTTTATGCTTTCCATTTAAATACTCGCCATGTGGTGTTTGTGTAGCACACTGGAAAGGCGTGTGCAACATCCCCCTCTAGTGAATGATTTACTAGAGACTTAACAACCTGCTAATGCTGTCGGGGTAGTAGAGTTACTTCTTCAGCTCAAGCAGGAGGAGGCTGTTCTGTTGTGGTGGGCTTTTGCTGGTATGTCATTACATTAGCAAGCCAAAGATTACAGCATTGAAATGACTGGAGAATAAAGCTAAATAGTAGAAGATGCGGTGGTGTGTTTTTTTGGTGGTGGTTTTTTTTTCCCCTAGGGTGGGTGGGATTCAGTAAGTGAATGTTCCTACAGTAATTTAAATTTGAATGGTTCTAAGTGGTGATATCATTCATTTTTCTTGGCATCATTGAACAAGCACCATCCTTTTACTAGATATATAACTTAAGATTTGCAAAAGCTCTGTTCAAAAACATCAAGTATGGGTAAGAAACAGGGGGTTTCATCACTATTTACTGTGTGTGTCTTATCAGGGGAAGGTTTTGAAGATGATGTTTCAAATTGATCCTAATCAGTAAATGGTGACTATAGGAGCACTACATCCTTGGTTTTTGCTGGCCTATAGGAGAAATGTTTTAACTAGTATAATTAAACCTGAAAAGAGCTATTCTCTGCATTCTTGGTGAAAGCTGAGGCTGCGGTGCTGTGGAGGCTTATGCCATCTTTCTCTCTTTCTCTGCTCTCATTCAGTGTTTGAGTGGATGGTGACTGGGGAAATAGCAAAGTCCCTCAGGGACATAGCTCTGTTCTTGCTGAAATTACAAGCACAGAGCTGCCTGGGCATGAACATGTAGTGTTTACTCTGCCAGTATGAATACAAATAGTCTTATTATAAGAGATTCTGTACCCAAAGACCACCAAAAAAAAATAATAGGAGTATTTTAACCCTTCCTAGACTTAGTTGTGCTCAATCTGTAAAGAAATTACATGGCTGTTGTGGTGAGCATAGTGTTGTTACCTAATGCGCAGGTTCAGGCCCTGCCCCTGTGGCTCTTGGGCCGAGGGGCTGAGTCACTGGAGAGCGAGAGAAACGAGGGGAAAACTTGATGTTCCCCCCACTTCTTCAGCCTGGTTGCTGAAGATCGCTTCTTGTGTAGATATATGGCAGGCTCTAACTGGCCTTTTAATGGCTTCCCAGAAACCAGGTGAGGGTGCTGGCTGCAGAGATGAAATCCCAGCCAGGGCTTGGGGTCTTGGAGGCCAAGGAACACTCCGTGCCTCCCCAGGGAGGCGTACAGCTCAGCTGGCAGGGCTGAACTGCCAGCCTGGCCTGCTGGCAGCTGGACGAGTCACTGTAGGACCATGTGCAGCTGGAACGAGGCTTGAGGCTTTGGTATTGAATTCTGCTACCAACAGCCAGCACACACAATAGCGCTCATTCACAGGTGAGAACAGACAATCTGAGGAAGAGGTTCCAGCAGCAGTCTGAAGGACAGGTGACATTCAGGAGGCGACGAGCTCTGAACAGATTTATTCCTCCATGCTGCACTTTCTTTATCTGGATGAGCTGACTTTAGGCTTTTATGGTTTAACTCTGTTCAGCTGAGGAAACAAATTTTCACAAATGCGCGCTCAAGTTTCTTTTTCCAAAGAAGATGGCTGCAAGGGTGGAGAAGGGAGAGACAGGATGCTAGATAAATTCAGAGCGTAAGCCTTTTCTTTGTTAAGGCTGTAAGTGCATCCATTCTGCTTTTTTTGAGAATCAGTCTGCATAGTATCTGGACAGAAAAATACAGCATCTTATCTGCCAGGAAGCAAAGATCCTCGGGGTAATCCATCTATGTGGCAGTAGCTGGTAGCATTGCATAGGAAGAGGAGATGTGCCACAAGGAGCAGGAGCAAGTATTAATTGGTTCTGCACTTCTTCTGTATGATACAATGGTGAACCGTTCTGAAAATATGGCCCAGTTCTGTGGCTCTCTAAACTCATCTGAATTTGTTAAGAAGAGTTTTGTCCTCAGATAGATGTATTTGACTTCAAAATGCCAGAAACCCATATACACTGAAAATCGCGTTACAGGGGAGATGATCCCTAAAGAAATGAGTACAGCAGGGAAGCTGAGGTTCCCAAGCTTTGCAGTGGCTTGCTTGGTAGCCTTAGTCAAAAATTATCACGGCATTCATTTGTTCGTACCCTAGTAAGATGAGGCTGCTTTGGGGTGTTACATGGATAATTTAGACAAATGTGTTTTAAGAGTCTTTGAATTTGTACGTGCTAAAAAATTCTGGATATTATGTTATACAGCATTCCCCCAGTTTTGGTTAGTAACCCTTGATGGTCACTGCCAATGGAGCCTGTGCCCCAGAGATCCAGAGGAGTAAGCTGTTTCCAGTTCAGGCCCCAATGGGCTGACAGGCAGGAGTACTTGGTAGGAACGTTCCAAGTAAATGGGATTTATTCATTCTTTATTCCCAGCAAAAGTTGCTGATTTTCTGAATCCAAAGTCTTTTGAGAGATTGTACATCGTGTGTTTTTTACTAAAGAGGCAATTTCTGTTGAAAACTTCTGGCTGTAGTAAATATAGCTGCTGTTTAGTGCATTTAGGTTCCTATTAGCATTCTACTTGTTTCAGATCAGAGGCTCGAACACTGCTCTTCCCCCATGGCAAGTAGTGCCTTACCATGGTGGGATCAGCTGTGCTGAGGTAGGGCTTGTCTCTCCTGTTGGAGCTGTGCTACACAGTATGAACAATTACATTTTCTCTATGTGAAAAGGGGTCAAGGCGCTCTTCCTCTTAAAGCGTTCAGCTGAGCTGAGTGCCCTAATTGTTTTAGCTAGCAGCCGAAATAGAGAAACCAGCATAAAATCCAGGAGATTTGTGGTCAGCGTGTTCAACTGGATGTCAACAACCAAAGTTGCAATCCCTGCTCTAATAAGGGGCAGAGCAGGAGCTGGAAGCTGAGTTTCTCCTGTCCTCCCAGAGCTTGCAACCCACATTCTGGGCTAATCTAGCTAACCTGTCTATGTTTTCAGGAAAATCTGTGAAATGGGAATTCTCAAGAACTTTCATAATACAAGAGGGTGTTCTTCACTTAGCTGGCGACCACTTCATGTAGCCCACCACCTCATTTGGCAGTAATTATCTCTTTACTAGTCGTCTCAACAAAGAAGCCAAGGACTTAATGGACCATGAAAATACAACTTGCTATTTATTCCTAGACAGTGCTTGCTCCTTCTGCGCGGAGGATCCTGCCTCTTGTCACGGCCAGGCGGGGGAGCTTGCGGTGCTGCTGGCCCTGCAGCCTGCACTTGCGACATGGGAGGAGGCATCACTGATACAGAGCCTTTTTCCTACCTCTTGTCTGCTCAGTGCAGCCAGAGTTCTTCCTGAAGCGCATCTGCTGGTTTTTTTTGACCGTGGACAGAATCCTGGATGGTGCCTGAAGCTTTCTGCTAGATGGGTTCTGTTCTGGCTCTTGCATGTTAAGCTCGTGAATTGTGTCCTGATCTCTAGTTACTCTTCTTGTTTGCTTGTTTTGTGTGTGTGTTTGTGTCCTCTATTACTTGTCTGGCTGCTTTAACACCTCTGCTCACATGTGAGACTGTTCTGATAAGCTCTGTCTGCTACCATAGGATTTCAGTAAGCCAACACACTTGACAAGACTTAATATGCCACACTAAAAAGTTGAAAACAGTTTATAAATAATCCTCAGAGCCAGCAGGTACAGAAGGGAGCTGAGGAAGGCTGTACTTTATCAGCAGAATCAAACACCAGTCGATAGCTCCCTTCTAACTCTCCTGAGTAAAGACTGAACAGACTTTGGGACAAATGGGCAACTGTGCAACTGTGAGCATATCAAGAACTAAGCACCAGAGGTGGGTGCTCAGCTTGACTCCAGTCTGACTTTTAAGATAGATATGGACCATTTAAATGTACAAAGTTTATATAGGGCAGAGGAAAATATCCACTTGTGTTTGTAATCTTAGGCATTTTACTATAAAATGTCTTTAAGAAGAAAATTTTTAAGTTCATACCACAGCCTTGATGCTTACCTAGTTTATAACACAAGACTTTTAACACTTCTGCTAACTGAATTTTCTTTTAAATAAGTGGAAGCCTTTTGTGTTTTTTGCTTTGTTTTGGGGTTTTTTTTAGTGCTACAATCCTTGGTGTTTCTGGCTGAGATCTTCATTGGGCATGTGGGGTAGGGGTTGTGTGATTGTCACTTCCTGCGCTAATATTGAAGGGATGTGTTTGAAAGGATGCAGCACCTCACCCCGTCTGACAGTGTCAGAGCAGCTGCTGGCTGTCCTCTGGGAGCCTTTGCCCTGGCAGCTCTCCTCTGTCCTGCCTGTCATCTGAGCCTCTGATGTCACTCTGTAGTTATGTGGCTGTGCTAAAGTGGGGAAGTATCTGAAAGACTCGGAAATTGTGTGAACAGACAAGCAAACAGGGCTAGAGTTCAGAAGTGTATGGCAACTCACATGGTGTGTAAAACCACGTTGGTTGCAGCAGTTCTGCTGAAGACACAACCTGTAAATGTACTGACACCCTTTTCAAATGCCCATTGAAGACTGCTTTGTTCCAAAGATTAGCTTATTAGCTGAAATCTTAGTGTGAAAAGGTAATTCCCTCAGCTTGTTGGAGAACTTAATATATTACTTGTCATTCTTGAGCTGGGCGTTCTGATGTTTTTCTATAGCACTTTATGTATTTTTTTGTAGCACGGTACGTATTTACTGTGATCCTCTGGCGCTAGGACTGTACCATCTGCTGATAAGGCCCAACTAATTTTCATGGACAAGGAGAAAGTGAGTGTAAGGAGTGCCTGCAGCAACACCCCATGTTACCCTTCATCTCAGTCTTGTGCAGTGTCCATGTAAAATGTGTCATTTTCCCTATTGGCACTAGATGTCACAGTTTTTCCTTCTCAGTAGCTTGAGGATCAGAAATAATCCATAATTGGAGCTGTTGGCTGGAGTGTTGGCAGGAACCCTTTCTTGGGAATGTGGGAAGGTTTGACCAGGTGAAATTCAGGACGGCAGTGGGCAGAGGGCTGCTGAAACTCTGCTTCGGCAGCTCCCTGGATTGCCTGGGGCTGAAAGGTGTAGCTAATGAATTTTATACAAGCAGAGCTTAATAGTTGAACTGCATGTTCTGCTTTGTCACCCCATGTTCCTGCATTTTATGACAGGCACAGGGTATTAAAACATCCGCTGGGCTACTTACAGCGGATGGTAAGTACTTGAGAGAAAGCAGAGACTGGGTGATGGCAAAGTCAGTGAATTAACATGAAGGTGAAGGAAAACCACCCGTGTTATCTTCTCCCACCTCCCCCAGCCCCACCACTATTTTTCCCAGAGATTACTGTAAAAATAGTAGTTTCTCTTTGGGTTTCCCAATGCTGCTTCTTGATTGAGTTTTGGGAACAATCCTGACCTGAAGGCTCTTCTGGCAGTAGGAATGGGTTTAAATAACAGGGAAGCTGGACAACTATTTGTGCTGCACAGCAAGTGGTGTCTCCTCATCTGAAATACTCATGATGCAATTTCAGAAGGTGATCCTCCTTCGGAGAATAATTTTAGCCCCTATCAATGAGATGCTTGGAGGTCACAATGAGACATAGGGGGTAGAGATTGGGACAGAGCACATTTTTGTCATGGACTGGAGAGTGTTATTTTTAGTAAAAGGTGGATTGTCTTATGACAAGTGGAATATAATACAGTTTTTTTAGAAGTGGGTCCCCCTAGCATCACTGAAAACTGATTCCCCCCACCCCCCACAGTTATGCCTAGATAATTTAATAAAACCTCAAGAGTAGTAGGCATGTGCATGGGAAGATGGGACTTTTGAACTCTGTTAGAGTTGGGATGGATGCATGTCACAGCTTATATGGAGCATCTCCTTAGCTGAACAGTGATTGTACAGTTAAGCAGGAGTACTCTGTAATACCTTGAATTGTTTGAAGGGTTAATATTTATGCAGATCAGTATCTTCAGTGTGCTGTTTCTCACAGTGTTGTAGATGCAGTATCTTCCATGGCCTGATTTTTGAAAAGGTAGTTGTATGTTATGGCAATAGTTCAAGGTTTGAAAAGGCTTTCCTTACAGAACCAGAAGTTAGGAGCCTCTAACATACACCTTTGAGTTAGAATTTATCATCATTATTTAAAAGATAAATTTTTATAAGGTTATGAGTAAATCCATGGTTTGGTTTTTATTGTATATATTCAGATATGGCTGTTGGATTTCAGCATGCTATCAAACAAATACAGAATTTTGATTTTGTTACCTTTCTTGTAAACATAGAAGTCAGAATTACATTTAAACCACACCTCTAATAGCTGTGATATTTGTTAACACTTTACAATCATCAAATTCTTGGGCAGGAAATAACCCCACACATCACAGGTGAGGCTCTTTGAGGATGCTGAAAGCAGTGACTGCTCAAATCATGTCTTATTCAAAGAGCAACTAGAGCTCCAAATTTTTTGAAGGGTTTTAAAATCCTCAAATAGAGACATTTCTCGATCAGAGATGTAAGTGGTGGCATGAAATATCTTTATCAGTCTGTAGCTTCACCAGATGCAAACTGTTTCAACTGAAGTTTTCAAGCTTACACTCTGCCTAGGGTGAAGTTATTTATTGTTTAGTTTGGAAAGCTTCATCAAAAATGCTTTTGTTTTGCTGAAAAAGCTGGCAGTGTTGCTCACAGTTGATTCTGTGGGCTTATAGCAGGAACTTGAATTTGATGGAGAGTCTGGTTTGGGTTCGGCATTATGTCTTTTGCTATTCCCGAGACACTGTGCAAGCTTCATACCTTGCAGTGCAGATGTGTGTGCAGTAAAAAGTACATTTGCACTGTCTTTAATGGGTTTTTTTGAGCTCTCCTTCTGGTGCTCTGTGTGTCCATCGGCTCTCCCTGAACATCAGCCAGCCTTTTGCTGGTTTGCTTCCTGGCTTGCCATCTGAGTGCCCTTTGGTCTAGCACAAGGAACCAAACCAGTAGGAATTCATGTCTCCTTCAGTCCACTGTGCTGCACGGCGTCTCTTCCTGAGCAAGCCTTTGTCATGTCTCATCCTGGAACAGTTTCTTCCCATCTCTCATCCACTTGGCCGCATGCTGTTCAGAAGAACCATGCCAACGTCTGCTTGGCTGTGCTGCCTGTGACCACTGCTTTGATCGCTAAATGACACATTTTTCAGAGCCAAGAAGAGAATGAAGGAATCCTAGGTTTTGGCACTGCATCCTTGTCAAAGCGTTAAGTCCGAATGCCGCTAGCAAACCACTTGCATCATGCCCTTTTTCTGGGAGTTGGTTCACGCTGAAGATAAAAACTTTACAGCTTTTGGTCACAGTGTAAGCACAGACAGTCTCTCTTTCAAATCTGAAGTTCCAGGCATCAAATTTGAATGATGAAATAGGAAAATTGCTACATCTGCGTCAAGTAAAATTTCTGGTGATGTCTGTTCCCTTTCTAAAACACACCTTGCCCGTGACTCTGCAGCAGAATGATTCAGCATCCTGGGGTCAGCGGACACTGGTTTACTTCCAGAACAGACAGAGGTTATGAAGGGGGAATAAAGCACATGTGCCTTGATTTAGCAATGTCATAATGTGCACACGCAGCAGGGGAGAAATGTGCTTTCATTAGTGCTGAGCTTCGGCATTTCCAGTGCTCACGTGCTAGACCACTACAATTGTTGCATTTCCTTTCTTGTTATGACTTTTGTACGTAATAATACATTTCTATGCAAGTATTTAAGGTCTTATTTTAATTCCTTATTTACATATAAAGCTTATCTATGATACGGATGCAATAGAATGGGAACAGGACAAAATTGCTGTCAGGGTTCTGTAAGTTCAGTTGTCCTACTTAAAGATTTTGAGACCCGCATTCAGGTTTCCAAATCTGGACATAAATAAATAAAATGAAGCCTGACATAGAGTACCTAGGCTCAGGCATAGTCCTCGTTGTGAGAGTAGAATAAACCAACACAATTGGCGTGGCTCAAGCATAGATGCTGTCAAATAATAAGCTGTTCTCATTCACGTCAGATTTTCTCAGGAATATGGATCCTGCTAGAAAGAGACTTGAAAGCTCCCCCTGCCTGAACACCAGCCACCATTTGCATTGGCTTCCCTTCGTTCCCAGTCTGTTGTGCTTTCAGGAGGGAGACTGGGATCGGTTTCTTTCCCATTCCCCTCGGTGCCTGTTGTCAACAGCTCTGGCTGCCACTAGCAGTCAATTTGTAACTGCATCAGTGTGTGTATTACTGTTCACATCAATAGCGCAATTAATGTTGAAGTCAATTTTGGTGTTAATTTTAGGCCATGATTAGTGTTGACACTGTGTGTCAAACTAATGGCATTTATGAGCACCATGAAAACGAATGTTAGTTAATATCGTGTTTTTACTATCTGTTAATGGTTACATTAAGCCAAAGATCTAGTGGGAGAAGGTGTGTATAAAATTATATATATAAAACTTGTGTGTAATATATGTGTGTCATGCAATTCTGCATTGCTGGTGCTATTCAGGGAGCAAATGACATCTGAGCACTGAATCCTAATCACAGTTTGGAACATCAGAAATAATGATCACTTCTGATCGGAGGTTGTGAATAATTCATCTGGTTTGATTTTCACGTTCTGTCCAGTGATACTTTTCAAACCAAATGTGTTCCTACAGGAGAATAATGGTCCCACTTCTTATGGAAATACTGTGGCACAAATCATTTTGCCCACATAAAAACAGTTAAATAAGACGGTTCCTGCTTTTATTTTTTTTCTCCCTCTCTTCTTCATTCCTGGGTGTGCTGGGAATAGAGCTGTGGCAGGAGAAGCACTTCCAAACTGTGCTGGCTCTTAAGAAGAGCCCGTTTTGCAACCACTGCTGCTTACCATCACCCGTTACTGTTCTGACAGTGCTCTTAGGTGATTAGCTCAGCCTGTCTAATTAACCTGTGAACTCTCAATTTTTTGGCATGCTGCCGTTAACTTAAAAATCTCATATTTTTTTTTTCTGAAATAGAAAGCTATCCTCCACTGCCCATAAATTTAAACAGAATCTACATTGTTCATAGGGAGAAAAAAAAAATATCCTTAGTTGTGCCCTGTGATTTTTATTCCTGGATAAATGGCACAAAGCATGCTATGTATTGGGGAGGCAGAAAGACACACAAGTTAATAAAGTGGTGCACTTTTAATTTTTCTTTTCTTAAACTGCATATGGTTGCTCCATATTTATCAGCTATAAACTGTATTCAAGAGTGTGTGTTTACTGTGCCTTGGCTAGATAGTTTTTCCTGTTCTACCAGTGAGCATTAACAAAAGGCATTTTATTTATGTAGAAGATACATGATCTCAGGTTAGGGAACTGTTCCAAGACTTCTGTTACAATTTGAATTTTCTAAATAGGAAATGCTTTTAATATGCCTGTTTTCTGTACTGTCAAAAATCATCAAGCTGATGAAAGTGAGGAAAGTCTCTTACATTTTCATAGGTGAGACAGACTGTGGACCAGTCCTGGGTACTAACTGAGCTTAAGCACTAGTCCCTAAGCCCTGGAGCAATTCATCTGCCTCACATGTGAGCTGAGGGTGCTAAGATTTTACTTTCAGTATGTTGTGGTTGTTATGCAGGCTTCTGGCAGTATCTTTATGTGTTTCTATCTTGCAGTTTACTGCGGTGACAAATATTTAGCAAATAGAAAACCTGAGCATTTCTCCTGTTGCTCATGTGCCTTGTGTTCATCTGATGGTGCTTGAAGCTTCCTGGTGTGGTCCTGGCTGATGAGATCAGTGTGGCGCTAAGCAAATGACTACTTAAACAAAAATGTGTAAATTAGTGCTGCTTCTGTGCTATTTTGGAAGAAGTTTATGTGCAGTTTTTAAAAAGAGTATTACCCCACCTTGCCTGCATGTTCCTATCAATAACTAAAGCTGGTTTCTGGAGTGGTATCAGAAAGAGTTGCTAAGTGCCCAGTTAAGGATTTTAGTTATGGCAGGGAAAGCCTCTAAAATATGGTAAAGAACTGAGCTGCAGTATGTAATGGAGTATAGAGGGGCATCCCTTATTTCTTAGAGGCTAATTTTGAAGCCTTTAATTCTGGATTTGCAGACATTTTTAACATGCTATTTCTAATTGCAAGCTTGCCCACAGTTGAGAGTTAGAACAGAGATGCAATATCCAGCCCTTGACATTTCTTCCTGCACAAGTCAGGTCAGAAGGACAAAGCTTAATTTTTTTCTCTTTTTTTCACCTTTATTCTTCCTTTTCCTGCTATGAAAGTCTAGCAGTAGAAGAGCAGAAGTCCAAGGAACCCCTCTGGCTGTGTAGGTTGGTTTGGGATCAGTTAGGTTACTCTTCCAGACTCTGGACTGGTTGTCTGTGTGAGCCCTGGTCTCTTTGCACACACTCTTGGCCTGTGTGCCTGACTAACAGCTGCATCTGCTTGTTTTACAGCATTACAACTTTTCCCTTTAATTTGGCGATAATTCTGATATTTTAGCAGAGCATCCCACTGACTTCTAGGGATTTATGCTCCTGTCTTTGAAACTGCTGCAGTATCTCTCTCCTCCAAATGCTGCAGTTGGATGCCAAGATGTAACTGTAAATCTGCAAATATTCAGAGGCAAACAAATTAATCCCTTACAACGTATCAGTCAAAATAGCAGTGGGTGAAACTGAGACCAAGGAGAAGGTGAACTGAAACACCATCATTCTGTTAACTTGCAATCTCAGCTCTCAAAAGGGGAGGTGTAAGGGAAGGATCTGCCAGTAGCTGGTTGTAATATTTTTGGATTGCTGCCTGCTTACTTCCAATGACCCTTTGATTAATTCCTCTGCCTTTTTATTTTTTTTAATGAGCCTATTACGGCATATCTTATTGCAGATGCTGATTGGATCTCAACTGTGTATTGTGCCATTTTGATTTGGATTAAATGGCACATATCTATCTGCTGCTTCTCCCTTCTCCCCCTCCCGCTTTAGTTCATCATGTTCAGAATTCAGAGTCTCCACAATGAGAGTTTCAACCCTCCTGATTGCAGAGGATGTGCAATCGGCTTGAGGAATGTGTACTCAGAGCTTATGATCCTTGGGCTAGCGGAGACTGGGTGATGCATGTGGCTTTCAAGGGATGCTGCGATTTCCATTTGTTAATGGCATTCCAGGATGGCCAACTCCCCAGTGCAGTGATAGGCGGCAGCTAAGAGATGGGAGATGCAGGGTACAGATGTTGCTGATCTCCATAAGATGGGCCAGAAGAGATCATCCGATGATTTTTAAAAAGAAAAATGTGCAGCAGAAAGCATTACTTATCCAGGCAGGTTTGGAAAGAAACTGCTGCAATATTTGGGAAGGAAAAAGGGAAGAGTCAAAGAAATGAAAGGAAGGACAGGAAAAAAATAATGGAGATAGTTAGGAAATAAAAGGATTAAAGTGAGGGCAGGGTGAGAGAGAACCAGAGTGACAGGGTTCTAGGGTGATAGCTGAGTAGCCTAAGCAGATAGTTAGGAGCCCTGTAGAGCAGCACGTCCATCCTCACCGTGTGAGCTCTGGCATGCAGAATAAATGCAGTACCCTGCGAGAAGGGTGTTCGCAGAATGTGTTTTGGACCTGTGACAGATCCCTGAATGGGGAGAGGGAGGGCTGGTATTAGTGTCTTGGGTGGGAAGAGAGCAGTAGAGGATGTGCCTCAGCGAGTGTGGAAAGGATCAAGCCCTGCCAGCTGCGCTCTGCACTGGTAGTGCATATCAGAGCTGCTGTTCTTGGAGTTCCCAAAGAAAACAGACAAAGTGCAACACGCGTAAGAAAAATAGCCGCTGTGTGATTCCCCTCTTTCATGTGTTGAAGGTACACATTTAGTTTTTGTTGTTCTGTGCTCTTTGGTTGCAGATTGGGATGGTGGCCTGGAAGATGACTCTGAAGACCCCTGAGTATCCAGAAGGCCGTGATATCATTGTCATTGGCAATGACATTACATACCGAATAGGTTCTTTTGGGCCCCAGGAGGATGTGCTGTTCCTGAGGGCCTCGGAGCTTGCTCGAACACATGGCATCCCCCGTATCTACGTGGCTGCCAACAGTGGAGCCAGGATTGGTTTGGCTGAGGAGATTCGGCACATGTTCCACGTAGCTTGGGAAGACCCAGACGACCCATACAAGGTAAGGAGGCACAGGAATCAGAGGTGAAATTCTGCAGTAGCTCACAAAATAATCTTACTTTTGCAACCCCTCTTTTAACACAGTTGAGGGTAAATATTTGCCAGACTGTTAGGTCCAGAGTTCTCCTAGGTATTGGATCTCTCAGGCAGTAGGACTGGCATCCAGAGTGAGTTAGTGCTAAATGTTGGAAACAACCCAAGCTTTCACTGACCTCAGCTGGAGTGCAGGTGTTAAGAGAGGATGTTGTTATTGCTATCTGGGATTGAATTCTGCTCCCTTGAAACTTTCTTTTTGGAAGGGGCTATTGGGGATTGGGAAGGGGCTACAGGTGGGAATGAGATGAATGAACTGTTTTTCCCTGCAGGGATACAAATACTTGTACCTGACTCCTCAGGACTATAAGAAAGTCAGTGCCCTGAATTCAGTTCACTGTGAACACGTGGAGGACAATGGAGAGTCCAGGTGAGCACAGACAGGTCAGAATGAAAAGCTTTCTGTTCATCCTGGGGTACATGAAGCGATGCATGTCACATCCTTGTCTTTAGCTAGGACGTTCTTTAGGATCCAGGTACGTAGAACGCTATAGCTGTGTGCGGTCAGAGCGTGGAACGACTTAAAAGTTATGTCATGACATGCCTTGTTTGAGGTACTGCGGTGTTGACCTCTGCTGCCTAGGGGCCCGAGTCCTGACTGGGGGCCCGACAGTCGTAAACACTGAATGACCAGGATAATGATTCTTACCTGAAGACTTGCAGTCTAAATCTTGAAAATTATTTTTCTGCTAGGTTCTGTAGAAAGGATAAAAGAATTCCTGAGTGAAGGTTAAGCCCTCCATGCATTCTGGAGGGTTGGGCTGCAGTGGTTGCACTAAACTGCCTTATAGCCTACGGTTTTCCACACCTGTCTACTCTAGGTGTCTGCATCGTCCCAGCTACATCCCAAAGGCAGCACATCTGCAAATGAGGTGCAAAGAAACTTTCAGAGATAGACTGCAGCTGTAGTCGTGCTCCTGGGCAGGAGGAGGAGGATATGCTTAAGAAATAAAAAAAAAAACCCAAAACCTAGTTTGCAGACTGGCAGGCTCTGGAAGAACAAAAGGATGGTGCTGGGCGTGGGGATGTGTGCGTGCCTGCATGTGTGCTGGGGAAGCTGGGTGCTCTCTTTAGTGAAGCACTTAAGCACGTGCTCAAGTACTTTGCTTAGCAAGGGCCTAGTGGGAAAGATAGAAGCCAGCCTGAGAGCTCCGAGTAAGAAGGGGCTGTGCGGGGGAAGGAAGGCATGAAAGAAGGTAAAGAAAAACTAAGAGCCTCATTATAATCTCTTGTTCTATTTCTTTTTCCTTACGACTGCATTCTCTTTCTTTCTTGCCCTTTTTCCTGTAATCAGCCTGCTCCTCACATCCTGTGGGAATGGCAGAAGAACGCTTTTCACGGGCATTCCTCTCCCTTGGCATTTCCTCTTTGCAGAGCTGCTTTGGCTGCTCATGTGTAGGACTATTCCATGGTGTTCAGCAAGGCTGCGGAATGAGCCCATGTACAGGTCCTGGCCGGGTTTTATGCACATTACTCTTTAGAACCTTAATGATATTTAGTCACTTTTCATTTTCTTTGTTGCAAACTGATTCAGCAAATCACTGGACCTTGTGACTCGAAGGCTGTATGTGTCTCCCTCAGGTATAAGATAACAGATATTATTGGAAAGGAAGACGGACTTGGAATAGAGAACCTCAGAGGATCTGGCATGATTGCTGGAGAATCGTCTTTAGCCTATGAGAGTGTTATCACCATCAACTTGGTAATCCCCCACTGCTTTCTATTCTTCAAACTGTATTGTCTGTTTCAGCTAAAAATCCTGCAATGATATCCGGAAGATACATCTGGGATCAGACTTCTGGTTGATGTAAATTGGCTCCTGTAGGCTTTGAGCAATGCTACTGACACCAGTACAGGGCTGGGTCCCTCTCAGACTAAATGTAAAAATACTTTTAGAAAACAGTCATTTGGCTTCATATTTGCTCAGTCTGTAAGTTACTGCTTCTGTTTCTTTGAATAAAATACACATAGTTCAGATACTGTGTTTTACAAAAAAAATAGATTCTGGAGTTTTGCAGTGAGAGTAGATTTTATAGCCTTGTAATACAAACATGCCTAGTTTTATCTAGATGTTGGAATTGATAGGTTTTGGCTGTGTGATAAGACAGAAATCAATGTGATTTCTTTTTTTTTTTTCTTTTTTTTCATAAGGTTACATGTCGGGCAATTGGAATTGGGGCTTACCTTGTTCGGCTAGGTCAGAGGACTATCCAGGTTGAGAACTCTCATATAATCCTGACTGGCTGTGGAGCCCTCAACAAGGTAAGTCTTTGCATTTCAGCCTTCAGAGCTATGTGAATTGAGTTGGTGTTTCTGTGAGTTCTGCCAGAGATTCCAGGAGCTTCCACCGCTATACCTGTGATTATGCTTGGTCCCTTTTGCTTTCTCCCGTCTCAGGTTCCTCCTGCCAGGGAGGAGAACAGACACAGAGCAGCAGCTGTGAAATTTTCATCCCTTTGCAGTATCTCTTTTCCCTTTTCTCTGTGGTCAGAAAGCAGTCCTTTCATGCACCTGTTTTTCCTGACAAGAACATTGTATTGACAGCCAGAGGCACTATGCCAGGCATCCTGGCTGGAGGTTGGCAGGGGACCTGGGCAGAACTGCAGATTAGGGGCCTGAGCATGAACCGGGTGAAGGGGAAGAAAGAGAAGCAGCTTAACGTAGGTTGTGTGCAATGACTAAATGAGAGAAGTGGAGAAGCCCACTGACAGGGCAGCATCTTCTCCCACCCACTGTGTACTGTGATAGAGGAAGCTGGGCTCTTTTCAGCATCTGGAAGACCGTGTTTGAAAATAGATGGGCCAGAATCACCCTGAACTTTCAGCGACCACAGCATTGTGATAATACTGGGGGAGCACTGAAGCCTAAGAAAGGGTGTGTGGATGGGGATTTTCAAGGGGTCAGACCTGCTGGAAATCTCAGCTGTGGAGGAAGGGAGGAATAGCCTGGGCTGTAAGAAAACTTACTGCTTTCACTAATAAAGTGGCTCTTCTTTTTTTTTTTCTCCTCCTCCATCAGAGGTGGTTTTCCTCCCTTGCTGCCCCAAGCCTATTAATATTGCAGCCTCCAGCTCCTTGTCTGTAGCAGGCACAACTCAGCCGACTCCGCTCTTGTCCCTCTCACTGAGGGCTTTGTTTATGTGGGAGTTAGGATTGTGCGGGCGCGAGTGCCCTTCCCCATTGTGCAGCTTTGTTCTCAGGCACTCTCCAGCACCTGGGGTGGTTGTGCTTCATCGCAAGCTGCGTTTCAAGGAGTGCCTGCCTGACAATGGGAGATAAAAGGAAAATAGTCTCTCGTTGAATTATTCCTCTGAATAAAGGGGGCTCTGCAGAAAATGAAGCATTGATCCTATCAACTCTAGGAAGCAGCACCCTCAGTTAGATCTCTTACACACATCACACACACCTGCATCAATGGAAGGAAAAGAGGCATTTGAAGATCCATCCTTTAAAAAGAAATTGAGTCAGTTTAGTGCTTGCTGAAGTGGAGTAAGTTGCGTGGTTCCAGCTGTCATTTGTTGGGGATCGGGGCCCTGCAGAGTTTCCCAGATGGTAGGGCCAGTCTGTTTAGTCCTCCTATTCTGCTCTCTTTTTTATCCCAGGTTTAACTGCACTCTCTAGCCGTGGAGTGAATGCTTGTTTTTGTAGGACTGGATTAATCTCACTAAATTTTAGGCACTGAAAAGTTAAGGTTTTAGTCTAAATTAAGCACCTGACATCTGTCAGCGGGTGTAGGCAGAAGGAGGTGCTTTCTGGGGGTGATTTATCCTATCTCAAGAATTTCTAGTGGGCTGAATAATCCCATGTGTCCTTCCTCTCCTTGCTGCTCTATTGGAAAGACATATTTTTATGTAGATACTGAACCTCTACCTGCCTAACAGTCAGGCAAAGGAGAAACCTATTGCATCCTATCCAGCTTTCCCAGCAAGACAGCTAAGCCCAGACCCAACAATAAGTTTACCTGCCCTTGAATAGTGGGAGACTGGGAATAACCACTCACTCCTGGATGTTGCATGATGTGTCTTGCCTGAAGCAGTGAAATGATGTCCAGTGCTAACCTGAAATGACCAAGCTCAGTCCAGCTGAGATCGTAAGGAGGGTGTGGAGCAAATGGTATATGCTAATGTGTTTGCATCGCCTTGCCATGGAGGCAGTGTCTACTTCAGACTTACCCTCATCTCCCTGTTTTACGTGTAAACTGTAAAACACTTGTCCCTCAAATGTAGCTGGACAGTTTGAATTTTCTCATGGCTAGAAGTCAGGTCACTATCAGCCAGGGGCCAATTAAGGAATGTCTTTCCTTGTAGGAATGCAGAGGCTGTTTGGGCATGATTTATGATGTGTTCTTGTTCATTCGTGTGAATAAGACTCCAGAAGGGTCTCATGGTAGAAACCTATTGTAGTTTGTGGAGCGCGTGAGCCTTGCTGCTTCTTGTTCCCTTAGTAGATGTTGAGCAAAGCATTTTGGGAATTAGAAGGTTGCCAATCCAGCTGGCAGGATCTTGAGGAAAGATAATGACTGAAACTAAAATAAATGAATGGAAACCACTACCTGGCATAACAGTTGGAACTGTATGTTTTCTAACACAGGTGCAATGCAAATATTCCTTCATCTCTTCCTAAGTGTCAAGAGATTTTTCCCAGGTGTCAGATTTGGGTTAATTTTTCCCATTGCTGACTTTTAAATACTGTCTTCATGGAAGATGCTACACAAAGCTTACATATAGTCTTCTGTCTGCATATGCATCTTCTTCAAAATGTCTTCTCTGCAAGAAGAGAATGTGCAGTGCGAAAATGTTTCTGCAGCAATGGAGAAAATTAGGCTTTCAGAGAGCAGTGATTTTTTTTCTGGAAAGTTGTTTGATTCCCACCCTCCTCCCCCTGTGAAATACTGCATTCTTTTTAATTTATGGGGGGAGCAGAGGGGGACCGTGACAAACATTATGTGCCAGCAGATCTGTTGCTGGTCTTGTTCATTATCATTATGTAAAACCAGCCTGAGGGTTTAGGTGTAGAGGGAAAGGTCCAGCTGCCAAAATCAGACTGTAACCTATAACTTAGATGATGAGCTCAAGGTCAATATCATTTTTAGCTGAAGCTAATGTTTGTTCTGGAGGTTGACTAATCACGTGTTGGCTGTTCACTGTGTCCGTGTCACTGCTTTGTAAGTAGAGAGGCATATCACTGTAAGACACCTGATATCAGGCAGGTTTAAGGATTCTCTCAGCCCCATTGCCTGTCAGAGGTGACAAGAAACTGCACAAGTGCTGTACAAGGTTCCCCTCTGCTCCTGATTAAGCTGTCTTTGTTTATAGTCGGGACCGACAGGCAAGGGAAAGACCTGGGGAAAAGGTGTGATGCTCTGTGGTGGGGACAGTGCTCTGCGTGTGGGGCACCAGGGCTGCATTTCATCTGTACCCCTTTTGTCTTCACCATTGCATTTCAGCAGGGGGTGGAGAGGTGGAAATGACATTTCATTCCTCTCCTGTGAGCGTGTGCGCGCGCCTGTGCTGAGCCCGCTGACCCCCCTGAAAATTGAAATAATGATAATGCGCGTCTCCTGACTGCATCAAAGTATCAGCACATCAAAAGCCAGGAGGCATGAAATGCAAATGATAAAGTGAAAGCAGATGGATTGTGCATGATCGCCTGATGCCCAATGAATTTTAAAAGATGCTGGTTCACATGGGGAGAGGGGCTGAAATAAACACGTTATCCCTGCAATTTTTTTTTGTTCTTGCTGCTCACTCCTGACAATATTTTTTCACACTTCAGCGAGCAGCCACTCCATCTCTCTCCCTCCCTCTCCCTCTCTTTCTCTCCCTCTCTCTCTTTCGCTGTCTACCTCACACACGTCTCGGGTCATGTCGCTGCAGCTCCGGTGGAAATAATAAGATATAAACCACGAGGTTGTTATTTGCATAGAAATAGCATGGAGCCCCAGGCAGCATGGGAGAAGGACACAGAGATCATTTGTCTAAAATTTTAATGAAAACTTTTGCTGAGGCAGAGATTTTTTTTTTTTTTAACTTTCCCTGCCTCCCCCTTTTTCTAACCCCATACGTTCCTCCACCTCCCTCAACTCCCCTTCCTCGTCATAAGCTAAACATGGTGCGGTTTCATACGAGATAGGTGATGTGCTGCTGCCCTGCACTAACAGGTTAATTTCCATTCGTTTTCTTTTTAATGGAAGTAAGACTGAGGAGCCCAGCACTCCCAGTTTATGCATTGGTTCAGGCTCCCAGGACTACATTTCATTTCAGTCCTCACAAGGATGTTCCCAAGTCTGTAGCTGACCTATTTTTAATTAGTTTGCTCCTCCTTGTCTTTTGTGTTTAAAAGAAATCCTGTTTTTAAGACTGTTTTGTTAATGTAAACAAATAGTGGCTTTCAATCACGTTTTCTCTAAAGACAGATGTTCTAGGCTTTTTCTAAGAGAAGCCAAGTTTAGCAGAGATTTTCAGGTACCGCTACTAACTTGATCCACATCAGTTTGTTATACAGATGTTCAACCTGGTATCTCAAACAGTTAATTTTCTGCGTGATGATGAAACTGCATGCTGCACTTCACAATAGGACATCTAAAGTGGTCATCACTTCTGGAGGTGAAGGGAAGAATCTAACCAGCAGACTGCTCTGTGTCCTCTCCCTCCTGTTTAGCTTTATTCCTCCCCCCCCACTCCTCCCCGACTCTCCAGGCTTGGCCTGTCTGAATGATGCATCAGGCCCTCAACCTGTCCGCCAGTGTGCTCGCCCCTGGGCCCCATGGCACCGGCGCCGTGCTGTTGGCCTGGTTTGTCAGGAGCATCCAAGTGTACCAGGCGTGAGCTTGACAAATGCCACCTGCCAGGAGTATATGTCCATGTAGGGGAGGAGGCAGTGAAGATGAAGAGTCAGAAACCACTAAAATATGAAAAGTACAACACCAGAACTCTGGGCTTCATTTCCCGGTCTGCAGCCAGCTGCCTGCCTGGCTGTGGTCTGATGTTTTTGATCAGAATGGGTATAATGACAGTTACCTGCTGACAGCTTGGTCTTGAAACCGTATTGTTTCGAGTATTTGTGTTTGCAGTGTGTTTTGAGCTCATCAGATGGAAGGAACCTTCCAGAGTAGTGCACTGGCAGGGTGGGTAACCCCATCCTCAGGAGTTCTTTCTGTGGAAGTTTTTGCCTTCAGAATGATCTTAATTTAAACTATGTGTCTGCTTGTATAACCTATTCTAGACCCTAAAGAGCTCAGGAACCAATTCACCAGATTGCTACTAATGCACTATTTCTCACTGTGAACTGGTGGTTTTTAGGGGGAGAAAACATTTCTGAAGAACAGCTTTAAGAGGGGTGTTTGTGAGATGAGCTGATCAGTGGAAGCTTGATGCCTTGGTAATGTAATATGTAAATATCTAAAAAACTTCTAAGCCTAGTACCAGCAATTGTCCAATGACCTTTCTTGAGTACATCTTTCGTTAATGCAGACACTGCTTGTGCATGGTAAAGACGTTAACATGATAGGTGCCATACCGTGTCAAGATAGTGTAGTGTATGTGTCAATCACGTGACTGTGGATGAGTCCCTGAGGACTTGTTGATACAACAGACCATAATTGCTGCAAGGATCGTTTTGACAATCTGCATTTAAAACCCAACAACCCCTTTGCGTGGGGCCAGAAGAGAATATCCTTGCATTTTAAATTCAGTCCTGAATTGTGCTGCCTGTGGAAGCCAGAAGTGGGATCAGCAAGGCACATCTGGGGTGTCCTGGCTGCAGAACTGGGGTAGGGTTGCAGCTGACCTGGGGGAGCACCCACCTGGCAGGCAGAGGAGCAGCCTCTGTGTGAGCCAGCTTGAAACCAGCTCGTTTGGGTGGTGGTTATCCCCAGCTGTAAGTTTGCTCAGTGGGGCAAGTTTATTTTGAGGCACTTGAGCCAACAGAGCTCTCTGATGTTGGCTGCTCTGTAGTGTCTTCTGACTGACACCTGGACGTACCCTGCCTGCGAGTTGTGGTGTCATTTGGTCTCTGCACTAAAGCAGCCTGGCACTGACCTGGTGTTTGTACATCGTGGCTGAGGGAAGCTGCAGAATTTGCTGGGCACCCTGGGACTCAAATCACAGGGTGAGATGACAGGGCAGGGCTTGGGAGGAGCAGGCGGAGCTGCTCAAGGTGCTGTGCCCATGCCAGGGGCTGCTGGCTCAGGTGTGGGCTCTCCAGAGGAGCTCGTGTGAGGAATAGGAAGCTTACACAGCCTGTCTTGTACAAGTGATTGGTCTTGACTATGGCAAGCAGTAATATTTACCCTTCAGTTTCACAATCTGGAAAAATAAATAAAAGCCCTGTGAGACTGATGCTGTTTGGGGTTTTTACTGTAAAATACAGAATGTAGAAAGATCTTTTTATTTTTCTTAAATCAAGGCAAGAGTAGCTCAGTATCTGCTCAAGATGACTCAGTCTTGGGATTAGATCAGAGCGATCATGTGAGTTAGAACAGCAAGTGCCATCCCTGTCATTCAAAGAAGCATTATAATTATTAATGCATGATATGAATCTTTCTGTAGTGGCACAGCAAGACTATTAGGAAGATACGTATGGGCACAGGGTGTTTGAGAATGCTAATCAAAGAGGGTCTAGGAAATGTCAAACAGAAATTGACACTTCAACAGCATTAACTGTCAGTCAGTTCCTCTTGTGGATCTCACCAAGGTTACCCCGCTCTTGGCTCCGGTGGTGGGGGAGGCAGGAGGGGCCGCTCTGCTGTGCCTTGGGTGGTTGCGGCAGAAGATGCGGTGAGAGCAAGGGTGGTGTCATGGGTGGAGCTTGGTTTCTCCAGCTCTCTTAGAATAGATGCAGGACCTTGGTGCTGTTGGATGTCTTCCTGGCATAGGTCACCATTGCTCAGACCCCAACAAAGCCAGTCTGGTTTGAGAAATGAGATGAGAGTAGAGCCCTTGTAAGGGTCAGTCTCAGTTTAGCAAAATTTGGCACTAGGAAGAGAGCAGAATTAGTTTCTTTAATGCCAGCAAGAGGCATTAGCTGCTGGAAGCATCTGTTTGGTGGCAGTCCTGGTAACAGAGATCTTCATTTTGTGTAGAGAAATTAATGTATGCAGGATGGATGCCTGGACTTCAGATGAGTACAAATAAACAAACACCACCTTCATTTCTACATTTTATTTTTAATTGCCTTTCTTTAAGTGGTGATATTTGTGTATTGTTCCCATTAGAGACAATTTACGTTCCAGGCATCGCATTATCAGTCCCTTTATGTTTGCTTAGGGAAGAAAGTCTAATAGATTTCTGTTTACTTTTTTTTTTTCTCCCTCCTTCTATCATTTTTAATATGGATCTTGATCAGTTTATCCATGTGGATGGTGTCTGTGCTGTGGGGGCTGTGTGTGTATTTATTCCTGCTAAAGAGGAGTTTAGCACAGCAGCCCCTGTGCGTTCCAGGGAAACTCCTATATATTCTAAACCCTTTATATGTTTCACGTAACCAGGACTGTACCCCAGTTCCTGGTGATGCTGCAGGTGTGGTATTACTGGAGTGCTAACCGTGGTACCTCATGTTCCACTGGAGCTGAATGGAAGAATGGAAGAATGCACTTATCAAACATGGCCCAGAATAACTGGTCCTGACTGGGAGGATATCCAGATGACTTGCCTGTGGGTCTTTTCTGCAGTGAATTGTTGAGAAATTATTTGCCGTTCTGGACACGAGCGGGAACTGTAAGATCAGCACTAGAGAATTGTTGTGTATCTCACGGTTAAGCCTAAACCCACGCTACAAAGTGAGCAAAGGCTCACTGTCCTGGGGAAGGAGGTACCTGCACTGCAGCCTGTCCCTTTGGATGGTCTCTGAATAAGAGGGTTCTGTTGTGTTCCACAAGGTGACTAAGGGAATGGCCAAAACATAGTCCAAGATCTTTAAGTATCATGAAGACAATCATTAATAGGGCTAGTGCCTAGATTAGGGAACCCCTAATTGAGACAGATGGGATTTATGAATGTTTGCGCCATGTAGAACAGGGGGCTGTAACTTTAGTTTGCAAAGTATATTGAGTCCTTTTGATTTACCACTGACTGGTGGAGTGACCTTGAGCAAAACATGCAGTCTTCCTACACCATGAGAGGAGAGCTAGGCAGGAATTTTTTGACAAGACATTTTTCATTTGAAAATGCCAGTTCACTGAAACTGGAATTCTTCAGGAAAAAGTACCAGTTTTGATGAATTTCTCATTTGGAATTTTTTGGGTCAAAAAACGTTCTCCCCCCAATAGACTTCTTTTTTTCCAAATTCATTTTTATTTCTACCGTCTACAACAAATATTTCAGAAGTCAGAAGCAAACATCTTGACCCTGTCTGATACTTGTTCAGACCTCAAGATTGTAAAACTTGATTTTCTGTTGCAATCCAGAAATTTTCGAAACTCCTCATCAATTATTGCAAGATGGGAAAACTTTCCTTCCAGTAACGTTTCATGTTGCCATCTGCAGAGAGAATGCCTCTTTGGTACCTGATCAGCTGTGGAGCCCTACTCCCTTTGTATTGGTAAGGTGCTTTGGGATTGTCAGGCTGTAGAAGGTGCTGTAGAAGGACCAGCTGCAGTTGCAGTGTCCAGCTGGATGCATCTTCCCCTGCTGCCTTCCAGGTGAAGTGCAATTGCTTTTTCCCCTTCCCCCTCTGATCTTACCAAATTAAAGCAAGAAAAAGACTCCACCAGCAAGACCTGCTTCTGGATTTGCAGTCAGTAGCCATCTCCAATAACCATCAGGCTGTCAGCTTCCCCCCCACCTCCCCCTACCTCCCACCTCCCCCATCACTCACCAAAGGAAAAAAAGAGCTGGAGCCACAGCTTGAAATATATCATGCAATAGTGTATCATGAATTTCTTGTGAATCACATTGGTGAAGCAGGTTTATTTATTTCTGAGACTCTAAATCAATACAAAGTAGGTCTCTTAGTTCTGAAGCTGGGATGGAGTGTGAAAAAATGAGCCCATTGTACTCTTAAAACTTTGGGGAAAGGAGATGACAGCTATATAATTCCATTTACCAGGCACTAGGGGCTTTAATGTGAAGGTGACAGGGAGCTCTTTGTGCATTTAGAGCACCATATCTTCTAAATAAAAGATCTGTAGACTTGATAGTGGAGTATAGCTCTGACTTTAATAATCTCCAAGCATTAGACCGAGCCAATATGTTCCCAAGTCAGAAGGGTCCCCCACCGAATGCTCGTAAATTAAAAGTGCAGGAACTGCACACATTCATAGATTAGAAATGCAAGAAGTGCAGTCCGTCTCCAGGCAGAGAGGAGGTGTCTGCGCTCGTGCCGCCATGCGAATAGCCTAAAGCTCCAGGAATGGGTCTGTGCAGGAGCACGGCTCGTGCTGGCGTCCTTCCTCAGCTCGGTTCTCCTGTTCAGCATTGCTGCTGTTTTACCCACTAACGACATGATAGGTGTGGGGGAAGAGCTGAGTGATAGAAATGAACGCTGTAAGATCTGTTGAGGCTTGACTGCACATAATAGCAGCCAGGTTTTAAGTTCCTATATTGTGTTTTCTGATGAGACATTCATTCTGATCATTTCTGCCTGTTTATGAAAAATAGGCTATTTATAGTACGTGCATGTGCCTTTTCTGCTTCAGGTTTCTGGCAGATAATATAAATGGTGGGATGGGAATTGCAATTATTGAAATTATTCAGATAAAAATCTGGCACTTATATTTGATATAAACACATGATATGCTCTGAATAATAACAGCACTTATGTTACATAATGATTCCCATTCAAGCCCTCTGCTGTCATTTTTTTCAGATCTTTCATCTTTGATGAAACATAGGAGCCAATCAGGTTTGCAGCCAAACCAGCTTTGCAGTGAATGTCTCAACTAACCAGCAGCTCAGTTTCTGAAAAGGAGCACAGAGATAGCAGCTGGTCATCATGGGTTTGAGTGCTAGAAAATTATTAATATGCATATGACATGCTTATAAACCTGTTGAGGATGGTCTTTTAAAGGCTGAAAAGGCTGCTAGCTAGAATCCCAGCTCCCTTTTGTACTTTCCAAAAGATCCTCTGAAGTAAAAAGAAATGCCATTTCCCATTACTGTAGGATACGTGGCTTTTGGTGGACAAAATGAAATAAGTATTGACAATACTGCCCATGTATTTTGTAAGGATGTGGTATCAAATGTTGCATTATCTGGAAGATAGTGTTAGTTCTTGCAGTCATGGGCTGAGCTTTAACACGTGCTGTTCTAGAACTAGCATTGCCTTCTGACCACTGATTTCCTCATGCTTTCGTTGAGATGAGGGCACAGAGGAAGCATTTTGTCCTGCACACCCTGTTAAACGCACTGCTTCCTACACACGTGAAAGGCTTGTCTTCAGGAGCAAAGGAAAGGGAAACTGAGTGGCTCATCTGAGTCCAGCCTGGGTTCCTAGTGACTGGGAGGCCTTCGGCATCGAATACACAAGGAGTAGGTGGTGGCGATCCTGCTTTATCCATTAATGCTAGTGCTTGGAGGGGCAGCCGGGGAAGGGCTGCTGGTGGAAGGGGAAGCAGACCTGTTTGCTAACACCGGGGAGGGAGGCAGCGCTTGCTGTGCCTCACTCAGAAGTGTCAGACCGGCTGCTGCTGAATTGAGAAAAGGAAATTATATCCAACGTGCAAAGGAGCTGGGATAATGTGTAGGAAAGCAGTAGTAACAGGAGTGAAGAGTTCTCACTAGAGACCTCAGAAGGGGCAAGTTTGGAGTCTTCGTGAGCTTTCATGAGGTGTTAAGATTTTAATTTAAAGCAAACTTTCTGGTGCCAGAAGCTTACTATTTGGTGCTTTGCTGTTCATGGCTGCTCTTTTTTGTCTGTCTTTCCCATCAGATTAAGCACAAGATCAGAGGTCAAATATTGCCAATATCCAGGTCTATGTGTATTGTGTATCTCTGCTTTAAAATCCTGGAACCTGTTCTTTCCTGCCCCTCTTGCTGGACCTTTCTTGATCTCTGGTCTGTGGCAGCTGACTCTGGTAGCTGCATCTTTGACTGTTCCCTGGAGTGCTGGTAACCTTTCTGCTAGGAAGGACCTGCTTTGTGAACTTAACCCTTCCATGCACGTGTTTGGTAGTTAAACAGATGCCTTTTGTAAGCCTTGGGCTAATGCTACTTTCACTTCTTTAACCTCCTACGTTATGTGACTCCATGTACCCCTGGCAGACCCAAACTCTCAGGATTTGAAGTTTACCCTTTTGACAGATCCTGGTCATATCAGATACAGGATTTAATTCTGTGCAGTCTCTTCTCCCATGAGTTTGCTTCTAGCATTCCTTATCTAACTGATTTAGCAACGTTTCTAAATCCACTCATGCCTCCGCTGACCATGTGTCTTGCTGAGGAACATCTGAATCCTTTAATTGCAGGAGCATCGGTTTTGCACTTCTCCAGCAGATGTGTTCTTGGATATTTTCTCACAGAAACATTTATACAGCAATATGCATTGCACCATTTAAGATTGTTAATTGGAGATTGAATTACTTGTCAGCCTTTAAAAATGTAGTCCTCTGAGGTCAGAGATGAGGTGGTTAGCAGAGCTGAATGGATGAGCTGTTGCATTCATTTTTTTCCTCAAGCCCAATGATCATTGTCTATAAGCTGGCTAGCCCTCCAGTGCCTTTTAACCTCTGGCACCCAATTCAGTCTGCAGCTGTATGCGCGAAGCAAGTTGGCAGGATCTCTGATCCTGAGAAGACGGAAGAGCACAGGGCGCAGAAGCAGGTTTGGGGACCAGCACCCAGCCCAGCAGTGTCCCTGGAAGACAGCCTCTTTAACCCCTTGACTGCAGAGCTGCCGCACTGGGGCGCGGAGCAGCCTGCTTTGCATTTCCACTGCGCTTAAGTCAGGGTCTGATTTAGAGCTTGCGCAAGCCCGTATTACATATCCCTCCTGCTGCACTCAGCACAGGTGTGAGTGCACGTGTGGACATATATGTCATACAAATGAAGGCAGCAGGCGCTCATCGGTACAACTTTTAAATGCAGCTTGGGACTGCGTTGCCTCTGCTGACAAACACTGACAAGTAAATACTACGCTCGCTCAGTATTACAGAGGGATTTCATGTGCACAGCCCCTCACAATGCTCTGCCACTTCACTGAAATGTCTGGAGCACTCGGGAAAAGGAACTGCATATTTATCTTGATCTCCAAAAAGGGATTTAAGGGCGAGAGCAGGCGGTATATTAGACTATTTTCATTGCCTGTCAGCAGTGGTAAACCCGAGCTGTCTACAGTGTCTCCAGATAAGCAGCAGCAGAGGCCCATTTTGCATGTGCATACGTTTGCATTAGTTCATAGATGGGGAGTTTAAATCCTCTTTATTTTTATTTTCCTCTGTGGAAAGCATTTAGCTAGGCTTGTGCCTGGCATCTGGAGGCCTGTGCTTTTCTTTTCCTTGAAGCTAAATCTATGCTGCTGTCTTTTCTAGCATGTCTTTTCATGGCACTGATTTTGTTAGAGGAAGATGAAGGTGTTTGAGCTCAGAAGGGAGACCCAGGAATATCTCTCTGCAAACCCACGTGCTTACACTGACTACAGATTTTTGGACTAGTTGTGTAACTTTTGTGCCTTGGTTTCCTCTGTATGTAAACCTCGACTGACATCTGTCTCATGGGGAGTTTTGTGAGGATCAGCCTGTAAAATGCTGAGGTTTGTGAAATGCCAAACTACCAGGCCTTTTCTCATCCAAAGGAAAATAAACTTGGAATTTAGTAACATTGTGCCTTACCAGTTAGGCTTTAGGTAGGCACAGTGGCTCCCTGACCCCAGTTGTGATTAACTGATGTTGTGCAGGAAGAAAGCTAACTGGTCCAGTGTGGTTTTATAACCAGATCAAAATTTTCTGTTTTCATATCCTTTTAGCACCTTCTTTCTTTCAGCCCAAAAGGTCAAATCCCGAGAAATGTGGAGTTCCCCTCTACTATGGGTGAGATGAGTTATGTCCTGAGCACTCATAGGATGTTGGGACGAGGATGAAGTCACACCCAAGCATCCCTTCCATAAGGACCGGGTTGCCTTGGGCTCAGGGCTGCTCCTCTCTTGGGGCATCCCTTCTTCCTAAAGAAGGTTGGTTGGTTGGGGAGGGCAGGTTGTTTGTGTGTGTTTGAGGGGGTTTTTAAGATCTAAATGAAGCAGGTATGTAATGCCCTCTGTCTGTTAGAAAGACTCAACCCATAAAAATAACAAACAGCATGTATTTGCTAGAATGTCAAAGTTATGAGTTTATTTTGTAATGATGTGCTCCTGCCTTCATGAGGTAAACTGGCCGTGGCAGAGGTGTTATTAGTAATATGGACTCAGTGGAGCAGAAAGCCGAGTGACCGAGAGATCAGTGTATCAGTCAGTGAGAGGGCAAATGGAAAGAGACAGCAGGAGAATGAGAAAAGAGCTGCGGTGCCTGGGCTGAGATTAGAGATGGAGCTGTGCAAGAGAATTAGAAGCCCAGCAGTCAGGGTCTTATTCTTTCTAGTCTCTCTAAGGAGCTGGTGGGCTTTGTCTTTGCTATAGGCAACTTCATGCGCAGTGTTGGGTTTTTTCCCAATTAAAGGCTTAAATGGGTTCACCCTACCAGTTGTCTTAGTTGGAGCAATTTTGAATTGGTGAGCTGGGCTCAGGTCAGCATCCAGGAGAGTCAGTCACATAACGGCTCGGTTGCTGCTTGGGGAAGGGCAAGTCATATAAGTGCCCTCTGCCTCAGTTTCCCCACTGGGGATCGTTCCCCTTCGGGATCACTGTTCATAAGATCTTACCTGCACACAGAGCTTGGGAAGGTCTGTTGTGAGTGGTTTGCTCCATCTGTTGGTGTTGAAGCGGTCATGACTTGCTGCAGGCCTTGTGTGTATCTCCTTGGCCCACACCTCCTTGTCCCATCCCGTCCACTGATGGTTTGCCTGTTTTTCTTTCAAAAGGTGCTTGGACGGGAAGTTTATACCTCCAACAACCAGCTGGGTGGGATCCAGATAATGCACAACAATGGAGTGACGCACAGCACCGTATGTGATGATTTTGAAGGAGTCTACACTATTCTGCAGTGGCTTTCCTACATGCCAAAGGTAATTCCTGGCCCTACGGCAGTGCAGGGTGCCACTACCTATCCGCTTTGCTCACAGAGTTTTGTGGCCTGGGGGATTCTCTGTATCTGAGGGTATTTTTCTGTGTTTGCATGGTGCCTAGCAAATGGTTTAGGCTCCTGATCAAGGCTGTTGAGCGTTATGGTCTATGGAAGTAAACAAAGTAGGCTTTGTCTTAACGTGCTCCAGGAACTGTGAAGTGGGTCAGCCTGGCACTGCCTTGGGTACTTCCACTCCTCTGGTGTACTGCCCTCAGCACCGAGCAGCAGGATTTTATGTAAGCAGTGGATTATCTCTTATGGAAAAGACTCCAAAAGTTCCCTTCTGAGACAGTAATTTATAGGAGTTGATATATATATGTGTAAGCTGCTCTGCAGCCAGGAAGGTAGCAACAAGAACATGCAGGTCACCTTCCTTCAGGAAAGAGTGCATAGAATGAGTTGGGTGGCCTGGTCACCTTTCAAAGATTAAATTGCAGCGCCTTGCTAGTGCTGGCTATGCCTGAAGTTCAAGAGCAAATGAAGTACAGGGTATGCCAGATGGTGCCAAAGGAGGGTTTGAGAGGGTGCGTGGAGCACACTGGAAGTTTCTTCATGCTCTTGCCAAAAGGCTCTGGGATCCCATCAGTCAAAGGGTTGTGCAGTGTGGAGGAAAGAGGACTCTGACCAGGTCCTTTAGAGCTGGTGTTTGGTGCAAAGCCACACAGGAGAATTCCTTCAATATTTTTCCTTTTCACTTAGAGTGTATACAGCCCTGTTCCTATCCTCAAAGTCAAGGATCCTATAGACAGAACCATTGAGTTTGTTCCTACCAAGACTCCCTATGATCCTCGCTGGATGCTGGCTGGACGCCCAAACCCAAGTACGTAGCTCTTTCGTGACCAGTAGATGTAGTAATGTGTCTTGTTTCAAGACTGTCAAGTTTTTGTGTCTGCAATCCAAATGTGTTTCAGAGCTTACAAAGTAATTAGTTCTAAACAATTGGAATATAATATGTAAAAATAGCATATAAATTCTGAGTGCTTGAGGATGCCCACAATTATTACTTTTACAGATTTTCTTTTTTTTTCTCGTTCGGAGGCAAGTCCATATACAAAAGGTCTGTACGCTGAGGGAACCGCAGTATGTCTGCAGTTCTTGGAAAATAATTGTGTTGGAATTGCTGCAAACCATTGCACCCGCATGCATGCTTCTGGGGTTGCGCAGCCTGTGGACATACAAGCTGCAAACTGGGTGACCATTATACTTGCTGTTATTAATGAGTTTGGGGGGTTAAATTGAGATTTGTGATAAACTTAAGTTTTCTGGTTTTGGATAATATTTTTTCATCATCTCTCAAGTAATTCATCCAGCTGTCTGAGTGCAGCTAACGCTGGCTTCCAAATCGAGTGACTTCAGATTTTAATTTAGTGGAAGCGTTAAGGAAAGCAGATGATTCCTTGTGATAAGTTAAAGCAGATATCTCCTAGGTGAAAAGTTAAAGCCATTTATTAGAGGAGATATTGCCGTGATATTCTTCAAACTGACGCCCGACACGAGGCCAGAATCTAAACGATCAGCTTTGGGCTCACGATAAAGAGATAATTTTGAAATGGATGGTCACATTTTACAGTGGGGCCACAGAGGCAAGGAATGTAGAACACAGTAATTACAAGTTTGGTCTTGATAAAACACTCTCCATCCTGTTTAAGTCAGCAGAGGTTAGCTTGCTTGGATCTCCACTTTTAATTGGTTTTGGACTTGGGTTTGCAGAAACAGAGGTGCTTGTTCCGATTAAAGCATTCCTCAGAAACTGTGTGCCAAGAGCTAAAGCTGGGAGGGACTTGGGGGTTTTTTTGGATTGGTGTGGGGTTTTTCCAGAGCTTCATGAAACCCCAGTGGAAAACAGGTGCTCCCAGAGATTTCTGTAATTGTCTGGGTGGGTTAGGGTATCTTGATGCCTTGACTTCGGGATATACAGCTTCTGCAGGCTGGAGGGCTGCAGAGAGCAGTCTGCAAACGTTCCTTGTCACTCCCCATTCCAGCATCCACAGGCAGCCCAAATGCAAACTCTTTATTGTGGCCTTACCTGCTCGCTGGAGTAGGGTCCAAGCTAAAATACTGGAAAACCTTCCTGCCATGGTCTGACGTCTGGAGAGTGGCAGCAGTGCCGTGCCACTGCACAGGTCGCCGTAGTGAGGCTTAACTCATTCATAGCATCTTCCATGACCACTTAAGAAACACCCATAGAAAGTAGAGAAATATACTGTAAACTGCCACCCCGCTTCCCATGGGGGTTACTGTCACCCTGAGAATTGTATTTGAAGGAATGTATGTGGATTGTTAGTGAACAGATGTTGTTGGTCTGGAGCTGGAGAGGTTTTGTCAGTATTTTTTTTCTGTCAGATTTGCCAGAATCACACTGGTGTCTGTGATTCAGGAGGAACCCCAAGTCTGATACTGCACTGGCTCGTAAAGGGCAAATAATATTAGTTCATGGTTAGCACGATCAGGGTGATCGAGCCCTCACACTTCAGGGTAGAAGCTGATGTCTGCAAGGGTTAGGAAAAGTTTACTTCTAGAACTGCAGTCATCTCGGTAGTGTTCTCTTCTGGAACAGCTGGATTTCTCTCAAGCATGAGGAAGTTGCTGCATTCTTTGGGCAAGAGGATAGGCCTGGTGGCATGTGCTCTGATCCAGGATGGTGACATGCATTAGTTCTGGGAGAGGTGCATCATCTGTGTCTTCTCTGGAGCAAGTAGGCTTTTGGTATCGGAGTACTTCATTCCAGTTTCTCTAAAAGAATGTGTGAAACATGCTAAGATGTGTGGTCTAGTTTTAAAATATCACAGGAATTTTTATATTTAGTTCCTGAATCTCTTCAACATTCTTTCGTTAAAGGAGATATTAGGCAGAATCAAGAGAAAAATGTGAGATAAGTTTTAAAATAAAATAGGCATTTTGAAAAACATCTTTAATGACTTTACTGCCTTTTGACAAATGTTTGTAGTGTCTTGAAAAAAAGTTATTTATTTAAAAGCGCACAAAGTTCCTCTGCTACCCGAACCCCATCGTTTAACAATAAATGATGCTTTTGCTGATAAATTACTGTCTTTATGCAGACTAGCAAATGAAATAAGACATGATGGTTGAAGACAACAAATGCTTAGCTGACTAATGCTCTCCTGTATTATAATCTATTCAAAAATAAATAAATAAAAAGACAGTGCTACCTTCTCCAGTTGGTATTTTTAAGCAAGTTTCTGTTGCTCCTTTGATATTCTTTCTTCTTTTTTCCCTCCCTTCTCTGATATTTCCATTTTTTTCCCCCTTCCCCTTAGGTCAGAAAGGACAGTGGCTAAGTGGTTTCTTTGACAATGGCTCATTCCTGGAGATCATGCAGCCCTGGGCGCAGACAGTTGTGGTTGGTAGAGCAAGGTAAATTCTAAGAGGTGTTTCAGACATTTGTAGAAATGAAATTTTTGTTATGCTTTACATTTTTCTAGAACATCCTTTGGAAGTTGATGGCTATAAGTAAAAATAAGTCATTACTTGAATAGGATACTTCTTTGCCACATGAATGAAGCATGGTGTGATTGTTTCTCCTGTTTTGCTTGGAGGTGACAGCTTTAACATGCACAAAAGCCCAAAAGAGAGAGATTGTTTAAAATTATGGCAGACAGTATATGCTTCTGTAGGTACGTGGTTGCATAGTGAGGCGTTCTTTCAGCTCTGCCGTAGTTGAAAGGTACATTACACAGCTTATTGTTTTGCATTTTATTTAACTTGCAAGAAAAGTTCAGCTAAAACTAGAGCAAATCGCAAGAAACTCTGCACAGAGGAGAGCTTAACATTGAGGTTTGGGTGGAATAACTTGGAGCATTTTCCAAAAGAGCACCTGAACTTAGTTATTTTTCATGATGCAGAGGTGCGCAGCTTCAGACACCTGTGGCACTCGCCTCCTCCCAAAGGGAGTCACTTCCCTTACTTTGCTGCAAAGTCGCACCTGTGCAGGATTCTAAAATGTTCCCCATTGCCTCGGGATTGAGATCCCTGCCTTGAAAATATTCGCAGCCTGGGTCATTCTCAGCGTTGCAGGTCTCCGCGCTGGCAGGAAGCAGAAGCCTGCATGTAGGGTCCTGTATTTTGACAGAAGGCAAATCAGAGCTGGGCTCAAAACCTGCTCAATAACGTTTTTTTTCTAGTTTCTTCTTTATTTTTTTGCCCCCACCCCCAATGACGCTGTGAGTTTCCTGATCTGATTGTCTACTTCCTCTCGGAATAAAGCCATTTTGAAAGAGTACATTTATCTCCCTTGAGTTTCCACTACAAGTGCTTGAGCTGTCCAAACGCAGCGTGCTTATCCTTTGTCACTCCTCATTCCTCAGACTACCGCCAGCTCTCCTCTCAAGACAGAGCTTCATACTGTTGCCTCCAGCAGACTCCCAGCTCCTAATTGATGTCAGTGGTTTTGGTTAATTGTTAGCCTTCTTTTGTTTGTGGTTTGTTTTTTTTTTTTAATCTTTTATTTTTTTCCCCTTTCTTTTGTTAGCAAATGAGAGGGGAGGAAAAAAACCTGAAGTACCTGAGTGGGATTCTGGAGGCTTCAGGTGTTACACTTAATGAGATACGGTCGTGCCTGTGCATGGCGGGTGTTCAGACTGCCCTAGTTCCTAGCAGAAGTCTGCAGCAAAGAAAAATCTTTATTTACAGATCTTTCACTTCCCAGTGCCGACAACCCAGAGCCAAATTACCTGATAATACTTAAAATCTTCTAGAAATCCTGTGGCCACCCCTGGGGTCTGACTCCATCAGCCTCTAGCCTCATCAGCTTGGTGACTCAAGAACTGACCATAGTACCAGGGTATCCCTGGTGATGCTGTGTTTGATTACCAGAGCGTTCAGTGGGAGACAGAGAGGGACACAACTGTTCTGAAACACACCTGGGATAGCCACCTAGTTTCCCAGCCGGTATAGCTGTGAATCAGTGCTGCTCCTTTTCTCCGCTATGTTGATAGCACCCATGGCCCAAGAATATTTGGTGCCACGAGCTCCCATTTCTCTTTTAGACTTTCAAAAGGCACAGTTCAGGGCTGTCCTAATGAGGGTCAGAGAGCCAGAGGTCACGCTATGAAATAGCAGAGTTTATGGCATTCACTAGAGCTCATGTGCAACACCCCAGAGGATGTGTGCATTCTGGACATCTCTAAAACAGCCATCAGGAGCTCTGTTAATATGTTAATGAAATGCATAACAACTGAAGGAGGCATCCAGATAAGAGAATGTGCTCAGCAAAATGTCCCTCTGTTGCTCTTCTCGTAAGAATTCTGAGGGTCTTTAGTTGGTTTAGAGCTGCCTTTGGACTCTCCTAGTGCAGAATGTGATACAATGAAACGTACCCATTTCCTCAGGTACCAGGGCAGGAGGAGGAGTGTGTGCACGAGGCAGAGCTGTGCAAGCCCAGCTAGAGGCAAACTGCGGCTGAGCCAGAGCAGCGTCTGTGTGCAGGTGCAGCTCAGCTCTGCCTGTCTCTGTCCCAGGGGTCTGAGTGCTATTACCCCTGAAGATCCTTCCCCTTCAGAATATTGTCTCATCTTTATACATTGTTGATAGGAGCCAAAAATATCTGCTGACTCCACTCTTAATTGAAGCACGTAACCTTGGGATGTCCTGTGACCTTTTGATACACTTTGGTATTTTTATCTGCCATCCGTGACACTCTAAAGTTTTATCTCACAATGTCCTATAATTATTTAAAGGCTTTTAGGTTAACCAATATACCGAGGGGCATGGATGGGTAGAGAAATCAATGATTTGGCAAAGCTAGAAAGCCTCTGTCCAGGCCCATGCTCAGCTTCACTTGCAGTTCCTTTCTTCTGACAAATTCCAAGTTGCTTTGGACTCTCACATAACAGGTATATATAATACAAATGAAACTGACTTCTTTCAAAAGCAGTGGTATTTTGAAAAAACAAATATGAATGTATTCTTCTGGGATTGTTACTGTAAGTGCTGCCAAAACTCATCTTTTGTATGTATGTTTGGAATACGTGTGCTGTTGGCTGTAAATTGTCTTTTATTATTCTATGGCAACTTGTCCAGGGACACACTATAAAACAAGATGTAGCATCTTCATGTGCTAGCCTGATAAAATTTATATGAAGTATTATGGAAAACAGAAGTTGTTTTGAGCTGTTTTCAAGTTCAATAAATAACTGTAATACTTGGATAAAGATGTTCTTTATTAGGTCACATGGGCCCTAATATAGAAGTTATAAGTTACCGATTTAAGACGGCTTCTGCAATTACGGGTTTCTAGGCAGACTCTTAATCATAGTGAATGGGAATATTTTCAACCCCCTAGTGCACATCGGCCTTGTCGCTTTTTCTGCCTGCAGCACATGCCATCCAGCTTGAGGTGGTTGAGGAGAGAGCGTAGGCTCTGCTGGGACTCCCGTCCTGGGAGTAAGCAGTTGTCATCGCGAGCAAGATGCCTTTTGTGTAAAGGAGTGGTTAGATGCTGTGGAAAGCGGAGCTGAGCATCCTCCCTGGTGCCTACATTCCCTGCCCATCTCTCTGTCCCTGCACCCTTCCCACCCGTGCAGTCATCCTGCAGCAGAAGCTCTGGGGATGAGGTAGATGGGCAAACCTTTTACCTGTCATTTATCGTAACCTCTTGGGAGAAGGAGGGTTTTGTAAGCAGTGGAGGTTTAGGCTGGCTGAGACATCAGCATTGCTTAGGCAGCCTGTAGATGCATTTCATCAGCTGACAGTGTTTGTGACAACAGAGCTGGGGAGCCTTGAGTCTTCACGTTTATTTTTCGTAGTCAAGGTTGTCAAAATCTGTGTGGTGGTGGCAGGTGACTGGTGCTGGACATGTAGCTATATCGTTCAAAATTTGGGCTTTGGTTTATTCTAAATAATTTTTAGTGAGGTGTGTGCTAGTTTTTAGAACTAGATTTTGCTTTGAGAACTGTGACTTCTGCTCTGAAATTCTCCAGCCACATACCTAAATCCTTCAAAAAGGCCAGAATGCTGCTTCCACCATTTGCTTGCTTTATTTGTCTCTCTTGAGTATTTTGATGCAAATTGGAAAAAAATTCTAGTTCTGTAACAGCAGAAATATGAATTTTGATTTGTCTCGCATGTTACCAGGCTGGGAGGAATACCTGTAGGAGTAGTTGCCGTAGAAACGAGAACGGTGGAGCTCAGCATCCCTGCTGATCCTGCAAACCTGGACTCTGAGGCCAAGGTAGGTTGAACATGTGCTCAGGTGCTTGTTTGTCCTCTGCAAATGTCTTTTGTGGAAAGAACACTTCTTTTGATGGGATTTCCCACCCCCCCGCCCCACCCCACCCCGCCCCCAAATGTGGGACAAAAAGTATAGCCATTCCTTGGTGAGGTGCTGCACGGCAGCTGCTGGGAGGAGTGGACAGACAGTTGTGTTGGCCATTCATGCAGGAGACATGTTCCCCAGCAGTTCTGCTTCTCTTACGACTTAGGTGAGGTGCAGGGACTAGGGCTCAGGAGATCTGGCAGGCAAAAATTGTTCCCCTTTTGCTGTGACCATAGTGTTTCACGGTCTTTCTGCTCTGACATTTTGCTTTTCTTCTGCCTGATCTTACAGCTCCGGCCCTACATCTCTTTGGGGTTTTCTCCTTTCCTTATCCTTTTCTCTCCCTTCTCCTTCACGTGCTTTCCACAGTCATAATGCCATCTCTGTTTTTCTAAGCTAATGGGAATGCTCCTGTTGACTTTGGTGACAAAAGAATTGTCCTGATTTTTCTGTAGGCAAGCAGATACTAAGCATTTCACGCGCTGAATTCCTCATTGTTAATTCCATATCACAGCTCTTGTTACATGTATTTCTGTGTTCTTATGCCAACGCTTACATTAATGTGTTTCAAGGCTTAACAGGTTTTTTTTATTCACAACAGATAATCCAGCAGGCTGGTCAGGTGTGGTTCCCTGACTCTGCCTTTAAGACTGCGCAGGCTATCAATGACTTCAACAGAGAAGGGCTGCCGCTGATGGTCTTCGCTAACTGGAGAGGCTTCTCTGGTGGAATGAAAGGTAGCCATCAGTTCAGATCCCCTCTTGGCATTGTCCTGTAGAGTGGTTTGTCTTTTACTGCTCAGTGCGCTGCTGCTGCTCCCTGCTGTGTCATACCCAATGGCACCGGCTCTGCTGGTTTAGCATCCTGAAGCAGTTCTCTGGGGACAGACCAGCAGTGGGAATGTGTGGCAAGGGACAGAAGTAGGTCGTGTCTTTGGGTAGCAGCTAGCTATTACATTGGCTTGGCTGTGGTGACAGCTTGTACCCAGAAACTTGCAGAGTGGATCTGCTTCACCAGAGTTTGATGCAGTGTGCATCCAGCCTGTCTCTTTCATGGCAAGTATGTGACCTCCCTTAGAAATGCTAATAAGGGATACTTCCCTAGGCCTACTAGAGCGTTTGGACATGTCAGCTCTCTGAAATCATGGCAGTGCTCTGCCCAGCTCTCCTGAAAGTCAGTTGTGATCATTGCACAACCAGCTAGAGGAAGGGGATGCTGTGCTGCAGTAGCTGTGGTGGCAAAGGGTTTCATTCCTCTGCTCCCCATGTGTGTCTTGTCTTTAACAGGCACATTGCAGGAATAACACAGAAAATGCAAGTTGCAAATTTGATACCATTCTTTTCCAAATATGCAGTGCAACTGTATTTTTGTATGTACCTTGCATACAGTTAGAGGAACTGGCCAGATTGTAGATTCATGGAATCATAGAACCGTTTAGGTTGGAAAAGACCTTGAAGATCACCAAGTCCAACCAATTCTGATCTGCATTGAGAACAGGTAATTGGATGTTAACAGTGGTCTAGTTGCTAACAAAATTTGCAGCTGCCAGCCTGGGCTAGTTAAGCAGTAATCTCAGGAAACCCCTTCAGCTCAGGAAGTTTTATATCCTGTGTCCCAGCTTAAAAGTGGGGCTGGACAAGCCAACAATATTACCTATCAAAAATGTATAGGCATATTCTGTCAACATTGTCTCATCGATGATTTTTCCTACTGTAACATTGTCCTGTCAAGGACTGTCTCCCAGTTGGCTCTTTTGGTGGTAGTGATGTTCAGAGGGAGTGAACAGTTAGAAAACTGCTCAGTTAATGTACCAGCAGTTACGTTTTTGCACCACATATTGCTGTTTTAAATTTTGTGAAGTGCCAAGAATGTGAGATTGGTACTATAAAATTGAAATAAGTAAAAGATTACGGCCTCTTACCTGCATGTGGCAGTTAATGAGCAAAGAAGAAAAGTTAGATGCACTAACATGGTGCAAGGTCCTGCTCTGGAAAGACTCGCAGGGTGACACCAGCTGTCTTGCTCTGCTGTCTCGTTAGGGCAGAAAGCAATGACATTGAGTTTGCAGATGCAAAGACGGAAGGTCTTTTTGCAAAAGATGGCGAAATTCATTCCTCTGCAGAATAGCTGTTACCTTTCAGGATGGCTTCTGTTCCGTGTGCCGCTACTGCACTGCCTTCGTGACTTGCTTTCCCTACCACACAACTTACAGGGAAGTTGTTGATGTGACTTTACTGAGCATTCGTTAAATATTACTTTGTCTTATGTTGTGAGATCCGACAGCTTTGCCCAGTGTCCTTTGCTGGGTGCCTCAGAAACTGAGTTTAGCTTTGAAGTTGCGGCCAGAAGCCCGAGAAAGGCACTACAACGATACTAATATTTGTGTTGTGTATCCCCACTTTGCCCTACTGGCCGCTGGAGGAGGAGAGAGCTGCCGCAGCGGAGGGAAGCACAGAGCCAGTTTGCACCTTGGTCCATGCGTTTTCCTGCACGTTGTTTGCTGTTGGGGGCTGTTTAGCAAGTGTTGGTCTCTCCTGACACACTCTGCCTTCCTTGGGGAGTTGTTTGCAGTTTTGGTTTCAGTGCTGGCTGGGGATTATGCAGGGAGGGAAAATAAACAATTATGCCACCCCTCAGTGCACACAAACATACTGCCAGGAGCTGACTGCACTGTGGGTAAAATGACTCCAAAATTGTGTGTAATGAGTAGGAAAAGATTAGAGACAGCTCTTGCTATGCTGAAAATTGACATTGGGGGGGGGGGGGGGGGGGGCAGGGAAGAGAGACAGAGACACCCCCCCCAGTCCCCCCTGCCTCTTTCCTAGTCGGCCTAGGAGGTGTAATTCAAGCCATAAAATAAATAAATAAATAACATAAATAAAGGCGTATCACAACGGTATTGGTGGTTTCCCCAATGAGCTCTATCTGGCCAGAAGGCTATTCAGCATAATGCAAAATTAAATTATAAAAACTGGCTTGAATATTTAGATGGAGGAGCCATTTGGAAGTGGTTTATTTAGGCGAACCGGCAGTGACCCACAACGGGGAGACATCAAGCGTGAAATTTACTGGAAATTAGCACCAGGGTCTTGGACTCGGCATGAATAGTTTGATAGCATGCAAATCCCCGCGACATTAAACTGCAGCGCTGCTTGTGCTACAGGGTCACTCGCAGTTGGTTTTTCATGTTTTACTTATTATTTTTTCCTGGGACAGGTTATAAATAACAATAAAAAAATTTCAGTAGAATGAAAAGGCTGTTTTAAATCTCTGATTACCTGGATGTTGAATGACAGTATTGCTTGTATGTAATGGGTTTATGAGGGACATTATGTGTCTGCAGCCAATCTATGCCTGGTGTTTACCTTCAGGTCCTATCTGATAATCCAGCCAAGCTGATGAGATCCGTTCCAGTTTTGGAGGTTCAGGGCACACGGCCCAACACTATGGAAATGCAAAAAGCTGTCTGCAGCCTTTCTAGCATGCTTGATGCATCTGACTGCCAATATTTACACGTACAGTGTAATGATAACAGCTTCCAGCAGATTTCATGTCTGCGTGTAGTAGATGCTGATGCACACTGCAACTGAGCAGGCAGGCAGAGAATGGGAAAGTGCGCTGCGAACGCTGTCTGCCCTACTGAATAACGAGCAACGCTGCTGCTCTTAAGAGGACTTCTGTGGCATTTCTGTCTTGCAAGTGGCTTATTATGCTGTTTAAATTAATACAGGAATTAAATTTGGCCCAGAAAGACAATATTTAGTTTTTCCAGTCTCAACATAAGCAACTTCTTTGCAAGAACGGTCGTGCAAACAGCCCGCTCTTAAAACGTGTGTGGGGTTCTTTGCAGCACGGATGATGATGGAAGCAGTTGGATGTTGTTTTAAACATAGGAAGTATGTTAGTTCCACTATTAACAGTTTATGAAGTGTGTATCCTACCAAGGCACTAGGGCTGTATGGGCAGCTCAGGCACAGAGCAGTGATCACCGTTGAGATCTGGCATCATTTACCCCCTGCAGCAGCTAAATTTGGTGCAGTATTTTCCATTGTAAAAGCAGAGAATGCAGCAAAACTGCAAATAAGAGGCGTTTGTCACAGTATGGCAAATGTTTCATAGTTTCACACTCAAATACTATATTAATGTAAATCAGGAGGGTTGTGTGTTCTGGTGATGGCGACACAGGCAGGTGTCTTGGGTTGTCTTTGCAGTATTTTTATGATCTTCAGCTCTTCTTATATTTTACCTCTTAAAAATATCCATTCTCTAAGAGTCCCCACTTTGCTGAAATGTGTAAACGCAGGCAAATCGAAGAGTTGAGATAGTGGGAGGAAAAAAACATGCAAAAGCGCAGGGACCCTTCTGTAGCTTGTGGGTGCTGTGGTCCCATTTTGCTGTCCCCTTTTGCTCGCCTCTGGAGCTCAGCAGCTCCGTGGCCATGATGGCACCACAGGGACCCTGCGATGGCAGCACTCAGGCTGATTGCCTCTTTTTTTATTTGAGCAAAGCTTGGTCTCCGTTACTGGAAGCGGTTACCCTAGGAAAAGGGGAAATCCCCTACCGCAGAGGAGTTTACAGCCAGATCTGACCATGGTAAGATGCATCTGTAGCCCACGAGCGCAGCAGCAGGTCCACTGACCTCAGTGGAAGTTTCGAGCACGCGAGAGAAGCCAGCAGTTGGTGTAAATCCATACATAAAATATTAAACTGAGGCCGCTGGGATGCTCCAGGAAAACAAAGTGCTGTATTGCAGGATCCCAAAAGGAGTAAGTGTGTACAGAACCGCATAGCAGTAAAGCTCATGCTGCTGCATAGCTTTGCAAGTCTGATCCTGGAAGTATTGTAGGCACAAAAATACTTCCCTGACTGTGCCCATGCCACCTTGGTAAACTTGGAAGAGATTTGGAGTGATGCACAGAAAGCATCAACTTTCAGTTTCTCTGCTTCTCCTCCCTCTGCCTTGTTCAAACAAGTAGCACTTCTTTTTTTCTACACTTAACCTGAGTAAAATATATACCCTTGGCAGGAGTGAAAAATGTATTGCTAATTACGCAATTATTTTATTATGTAGCACTAGTAAAAAATGTCTAGTAAAGAATTAATTCAGTTAAAATAATTTGAATCAAGCAATTATTTTCTTAACACTAGAATTAGCTGAAAGTACTTCAAGTGGTTTATTACTAGCACTACATAATAAAATAATTGTATAATTAGTAATAAATTTGTCACCCCTTTTGAGGTCTTTTTCTTTGCTCAGGACAAAGGGAAAGGTTGGAGTTTTGTTTGGTTCTCAGTTCCCACTGTCTCTGCCGTAATTTATGTTTATTCACAATTAGAGGAAATAAATTGTTCTTCTCTTCATCAGCATTTGACGTTTCTTAAATAACATGAAGCTCCTTTTCTTGGGTACTTGGACAGTGACCTTGCAAGTGAACTGGAGAGATCACATCAGTGCCTATGGTACTAGCGTGTGTGTGTGTGTATATACACACACATGTGCATGTATCTTACATACACCTCTCTTCCTTGCTTTATATATGTTAGTCTGAGTATATATCTGTAAGAGTGTGTGTGTGTATTTCCCAAAGAGTTAAGCACTTAATTATGTTCCTGTTAATGCTTAACATTAAAGTGAGGGTTAAATGCCAAGGGGACCTTGGCTGGAGCCTCTTTCTTCCCTGGAAGTGATGGCTTTCTCAAGTGATACAGGGATTTTAGATGAATAAAAATGTGTCAGCCTTTCAAGACTATTACTGAAGGGCAGCATGTGTGCATGGTACATGTAGGCAACCCACTTCATTTTTTTCTGCTCTGTGCACTGGTGTTTTAATGGGCAGAAAAAACCAGGCAAACTAAGCAAAGAACAAAAATGGTAAAGGGGATTGGATATACGGTCCTGGGAGACATGAGAAATGAATACCTACAGCGTGTCTAAGGGGAACAAAAGCCAAACCAAACACTGAAAAGCCTACTGCTATTTATAGCAAGCCTGAAGGAGTGGAGACATTATGTAGGGTGATGCAAGGAGTAGTAATATTAAATTAATGGGGCTGGGGGAGGAGAAGAAGTTTGGCTGAATACTGAGGAAAATTTTATCTGTTTGAATGTGGAAATGCCCCTAAAGAAGTAGTAGATTTATCATTTGGGATTTCTAAATGAAAGCTTTAAAAAGCACTGGGAAAGAAACGTAGGATACAGTCCTGTGTGAACAAAGAGAGGGACTAGATGATCCTAATAAGTATTTTTCATTTCTTGTATATTTGATTTGATACTTCTATATATTATTATATGTTACAAAAGATATACATATATTCAAGGGTGCCTGTTCCCATTACAAGCTACATCCATTATAACTACATTGTCTCATATACATTCTTTTGCCTTCCCTTTTTCTCTTTTATTTAAATCACCTTTGGGGCTGGTATTTTCAATGTACTGTCTTTACACAGTAGAGCTGTTCTTACTAATTTTGAGCAAAATGCCTTAAACAGATTTTAATGCAAGAAGAGAAGATTGCTGTTTCACATCCCTCCCCACACACTAATTTTTATAAAGATATGTAAAAGGTCTGCTGCCGTTAGGTGTGCCATGCACATTGCACAAATCATGATACAGATCCATGGTACTAAGTCTGAAATAGGGCAGCTGCATTTGTGTCAAGTACAGAAATACCTGGCCTGACGTCCCGAGCTGCTGTAGTATGGCTTGGCTGGGGCGTAAGGGATGGATTGTCTCTAGGGCAGGCGGTGCAGGGCTGGCTGGTGAGCTGAGGACCCTGCTGTCCGTGGTGTGTGAACAGACATGGTTACAGGGGGAGTAACCAGACCATTTCCAGAGTGGAGGTCCAGTGTCGGCAAGCAGGGCTGACGTGGGAACATCTCCTTTCTCAGTCCATCTTGTCCAGGTCCAAGAACAACAGCAGGAGGTGGTTAGAAGTGCTGAATAATTGTAATTTTTCCCCGGTTTGACCACGTGTGGCAGGGCTGAAGCACTGACATGCTGTGACTGCAGGCACTGTGTCCTTTTCTTGCAGATATGTATGACCAGGTGCTCAAGTTCGGTGCCTACATTGTGGATGGCCTGAGAGAGTATCGTCAGCCCGTGCTTATTTACATCCCACCACAAGCAGAGCTGAGAGGTGGATCCTGGGCTGTGATTGACCCTACCATTAATCCTCGTCATATGGAGATGTACGCAGACCGAGAAAGCAGGTATGGCAGCTTTCTCCTCCCTCCGTAACCACCTGCTTTGAGGCATAATTACCTGGCTGAGCGGGAAGCTCTCAGTTAAGAGTGTGACAGTGTTACTGAAAGGGGCTGACCACTTCCCAGTTGTAACCCATGTCTCGGAGGAGTTGCTGTGTAGTGATCACAGCGGGGACAATTCGGATCGTCTCCTGACTCAGACTTAGATGGGGGTGAGCTCTGTAGCTGGTGTGAGCCAGCCTCTGTGAAGGTTCATTCACAAAGCACAGTGAGATGCTGGTGCTTAGGGTTGGTTGGTTTTTTTTACTGCTCTGATACTTCCACACACTACTTTGCACTTTGAAGCAAGTGCCTCTGTATATGATTTTGCAAATTAATTAAGTGTAAATAAGTGTGTACTTTAAAATCCCTGAGTGTTTTACTATCTGTCCTGTGGGTGCTTGGGTTAGCTGCACACTTTTAATTAAATTCAACTTGCATAAGTAAAGTTCCAGTTACTTGTGGTTCAGGATGTAAAACTACAGGCAAACTCTTGGAAGCAGATTTTTAAAAACACCTTAAAGAATCCCTAAAATACAGAGACACTGAATCATTTGGAGGAAAAAGCTAGCCCTGCCTGGGCTCTCTGTAGCAGATAGAAGGAAGGGGTGTAGGAAGACAGCATTAATATGGTGCTGTCAGGGTCCTCAACTCCTGCCATCTCAGCAGGGCAAAATTCCTGGGCAGCTGCTCCAGGGGGAGAAGAAAAAGTGTTATGTGGGGGAGGACTTGGGAAAAGATGCCCTTTCCACATGCCCTTTTCTCTGCCCTTCCCAGCTGAATTTTGCACCTGATGGGATGCTTACCCCTCTCTCTTTTCTAAAGAAGCGACACAGAGACCTGTGGTCTGTTGGCCTTGAGATTTCTTGTGTCTCGAGCAAACATTGTCTAATCTCTGCCTCCTGGAAGTCAGAAGTTTTTGCTGTTCTTTTTCTACTTAGAAACGTGGAGCCTGTTTGCTTCACTGTCAGACACAGTGTGAGCAGGATTTCTACAAGCTGCTTCCCCCTGCCAGTGTTTTTGGGGTGTGTGCAGGAGCAGCTCCCTCCTGCTGCCACCCTGTTCTGCTCTGGGCTGTGGCAGTGTGAGCTTGCCGCTGGGGAATCTCAACCAGCTCCCCACCTTGCAAGAAATCAGGAAGGACCACGTGTGGTTGTAGAGCTGTGGTTGGATTCTAGAGGTCTTCAGCTCCAGCAGCCAAGAAGAAGATTATTTTGCAAAATGCATCATCCTATCCTGAAATATTGTTACGCATTTGTAATAATTTACGTCGCTGTTGCTGTTCCATAATCCCTCAGCACTGACCTTCCTCCTTGTCATTACTCTAGCCCTCACAGTTAAAGAATTAAGTGATTTTATTTACCAAGCCCAAGTTTCAAATCACGTGCTCCTCTGTCATTGACCTGGGAAGTGGGATCTCTAATGATAGTGGCTGGTTAATTGGGTTATTTCCTAAAGCTTACCTACCTTCTGAAAGAACTTTCAGGTCACAGCTTAAAAGAGACTGCCAAAGAGCATTGCTTGTGCCAGGCTGTACTGTGTACTGTTGGATGGGTGTGTTTCTGTGAAGCCTGGTGTGTGTTTGTGGCATTGGATAAATAATAGCTAAGATTCTTTCTTTCTTGTTCTCTCTTTCTCTTTGTTTTGTCTCCCTCTCCCCCTTCTCTTCTCTTCTCTTCTTTTTTTGCATACTTTCTAGATAACATTGAACCATTCCATTTTGTGTTTCCCCTTGTCTGATGACCTGAAAGTGCCTTTCTTTTCTCTTTTCCCATCACTGATCAGAGGAGGAATCCTGGAACCAGAGGGGACGGTAGAAATCAAATTCCGCAGGAAGGATTTGGTGAAGACGATGAGGCGAGTGGACCCCGTGTACATCCGCCTGGCAGAGCGGCTCGGTACGTCTGCGCGGGGGCTGGCGGGGCAGTGATCCGTTCAGCTGGTGGCTAATGAATGTGTTTATAGACCTTAAAAAGGGGCACTGAGGCATTTTATCAAATTCATGATAATTTTTATTTACTGTCATCTAACTTGGGGAGAAAACCAGATGGGACAAGCTGCATGTTTGTACATGTGAGAGAGATGATACCCATGTGCATTTAGCATACCTAGCGTGTGTGTAATATAGTGTCTTTTTGAACTGAACTTTTTTTTTAATTGAATCGGTCTTACAACAGACACTTCTACAGATGCTTGAGTCTAGTTTCCATCTCAGCAATTGCTCAGAGCTCTAAAAGCTCACAGACCAAACCTTCAGCTGGTGTCATTTGGCGTAACTAAGAATTTGGCCAAAGACATTTTGGGGTGCTGGACTATCACTGTGTCTCTGAGGTAGTTTTGAGTAATGATACCTGTCTGCTCTTCTGTTTCAAGAAAATAAAAAGTATTCTTCACCTCCTCGGTAAAATACGGGGTGATCTGCAGTGTTCAGTGGCTAGCACGTCACTGCGTGTGTTGCATTATTACTGCGCCTTTTGCTCTAAATGATCCCAGTGCCTGGTATACACCCAACAACCCAAAATACAGAGTGTTCAGCAAAATGCACTTAATATCAGATATGTACTCTCTCAGGGGAATAGACTCTTTAAATAGTTCTTTACTAGCTCTTACTATAAGAGTATAATCTTACAGAACCTCTTTTTACCTCCAAAATTGACTACATTTCAGCAGTGGAAGAGGCATGCTATGTGGGTATGGTTTGAATTTATAAAGCCTTTTGGAATCCTTCAGGAGGAAAAGTGTTCTGCAAATGACTGATAAATCGTGGCTATTGCTGCAGTTACATTTTATTATTTGGCTTTTTTTTAATTTATGGCAGTGCAACAATTTATATACAAAATAACCATTCTGATATGCCTTGGAAAGAGAATAATAATTGTGAAGTGTGTGGGGAGTGTTAAGAATCAGACTGTTTGCTGATTCTTAACCAGGTTTTTACTGATGTCTTTGACAGCATCAAAGACATTTTTCTTCTTTTTTTTAATGATAGTATTTTGGCACTGTCTTTGTTTTCTCTTACTGTGCCAATTGCTTTCTGGGCGAGAAGCAGGTTAGCAGGTGTCTGAGTTTTGCAGGCCAGCACAAGGCATCCGTTTTATCGGAGCTCAGCTCTTGCCCATGGACCCGATACGTTACTGCGTGAGGGAGCGGATGCAGATACCCAGGTGGATGGATGTGTTTTTCTGTTTTGCCTGCATCTAGTGGAATTAAAAAGCCGATTTTAATGTTTGTAGCTGCAGCAAGGAGATTCTTTTCACAAAACCTCACTTTTGACCTATGTTAGAGTTGACAGTGTCCCTTTAGGAGTAAACAGATAGCGTGACTACACCAAATCGTGGAGAACCCAGCACAGGATCCCAGCAGATGCTCTCCTAAGGTGTTCCACACTTCAGAGGCTGCAGTCGAGTTCCATACACAGTCAGGACTCACAGCTACACCTCCCGTGGGTGTTTGCACCTCCGTGTCCGATGCAGGAGAGCTGCCTCTCCGGTGCAGAGTCTCCAGGGGAAGGAGAAATCAGATGTGTGGTTAGAGAAGGCAAATGCTGAGCAGTCAGCTCAGGTCCATGCAGATAAATAGCACTACAGCAGGAGCACTGTTTCTGAGAATATTTACCTTCGCCCCACCATAAAAAGCACTGGCTCTGCCAGCAAACAAACCAACCTACTGCCTCTGCAAAGAGCTGGTGTCTTCTGTGCGGCGAGTGCTGGGTGAATCCTTTCCCAGGAGCAGAATCCGTGGCTGCGGACAAAGAGGGCTACTGGAGTGTTTAAATCCTGAAGCGATAGAGGAAGGGGGCGAGCAGAGCAGCATTGCTGTTGGTGGCCCCTCCGGAGGGTCCCTCACACAGGGCGGATGCCGATGGCTGCAGAGCACCCCTGAATCACACCGGTGGGATCTGTGCCAGCATCACTGGAAAAAAATGCAGGGAGAAAGAGGGAATACGGTTTTCTGCCAACAGTATCAAAAATCCACCACCAGCTATGTGAGGAGCCTGTTCAGGGCTTTTTTTTCCCCCTCTACAGGGTAATTACTCCCAGCAACTCCATACACTTTAATTAAAATGACTGCAACACAAGAGCAAGTCACTTACAACTGTACATACAGAGAGCTCTAAAAGCTTCAGTCACTGATAAGCATCTCACTTAGATGGCTCGTAATTGCTCCCAACATCGGGGCGATCATTGCTGTTGTTTTGCCACTAATTCTGTACCATAGCAGGAAAGGCAAGATTGCAGGACACAGTGAATTGCATAATTTTTTTTTTGCTGGTTTTCTTTCTGGCCAATTTAAAATTTGTCAAAGTCGGTCTTCTTCTGGATCACTGCCCTTTGATATTTCGCGCACTCCATTTGCCACAAACAAGCCGCAGGGCCGCAGTTCATGCTGACTCCAGCAGAAGCAGAGAAAGCTCCATTTATCTTACACTGCCTGCTGAATTCTTACTCATTAGCTGGGGGTTCACTGCCTCTCTTTAACCCCTGAATGGCTGTCATCCCTCCCTGGAGCTGCTGAATAGCGGGGGGGAAAGGGAGATGCTCTCCAACGTGTGCCTGTTGCAGAGGGGTGGGGAAACAGGGTGATGGTGGTCTCGTTCCAGGCGTCTGGAGGCACTGGGGTTGGACTTGCAACTGGGGAGTGTGAGAGCAGAGAAGGCTGGCAGATATTGAATAATTTGACATAAATCTGTTCATTATCAATTCTCCAGCACTATTGCTGAAATGTTTATTAGCCCCATGTTTTATTAAAATGTCACTCAGAGTTGTGCTATTACAAACCAGCAAACAGTGCGGAGCAAAGGGCAGGGAAGGAAGGGATAGCCCTTATCCTGCCCAGGAGCACGTTTCCACACTGAATAGGTGTGCAAGGAGAACGGTGACTGCCTAGAAATGAAGGAATGATTCAGGCTGCAAGCCTCTGGCCGTAGTGAAAAATACAGTTTCAGTTTTATTTATTTATTCCAATTAGAGTAAAACATGTAGGAGTAGAATAAAAATTAGCTTTCTCATGGAGATTCTGGGCAGGTAATGTGTCGGATGCACAGTGTAATCTGCGCAGAGATTTGGTGGAATATGAATGAAAGGAATGGCAAAATGGCTCCAGTTAGAGCAAGACTGGATATTACACTTTCACATTTCTCCTATCAGGTATTTATCTCATAGTAAAATGGAAGCCTCTCTTTGTCATCCGATATATGTTCTAACAGGGTGACTATCCTCTTCAGCTGATCCTATGAAATAGTTGCCCGAGTGCTAGCATGCATCTTCAGTTTGGTTTGGAATGATATGTCCGTCTTGCCTTTGCCCGCGTGCACCGTACAAGGTGCCGGAGGGGGGAGCGTGCAGCGGCAGGTGTACAGCAGTACTCTGGGAGGTGGGAGTCGCGGTTGCTTTCTGCACAGGCTCAATGCTGCAAACGACCCTCCACTTCCCACAGGTAATATTACCAGTCTGTGCTGCTGGCTTCTGACTTGCTTTGCCCTTTATTTGGCTAAAGGGTGTGCAAAACTTCGCTTCTGTTTCCAGCAGTGAACACTCAAGCATTGGACCCGTAACTCCACTTTAGTTCCTCTCTGAAAATATACATGCCGAGGCATGGTGCCAGAACTGAACCCCAGGTCCCTCTCAGCCCCGACTGTGCCACCTGGTCAGGACTTTGCTGGTGACCTGGGGACAGCCCTGGCACAGCCTTGTTTCTTGAGTGGCTGAAAGCTTTCCATCCTGTGATTCATCTTGTTCCAAGCTTTAGCTCGAGAAGTTAGATTACAGCTCTAAAGTCTGGTAATTCTTCTCGAGGGGTGGTGGTGGTGGTGTTTGCTCGGTGTTGTAATTAATCAAAATGCTGGTTGTTTTCTTGAGCAACACCTAAGAAAAATGCTGCTGTTGTGATTCCATCTCTCAGGAAGTCTTGGGCAAATGCAGTCACCGCAGTTGTAACTTTGTCTTTTTAGGCAATGCTGGTTTCCAGTAACTGCTTCTATACACAAGTGCTGCTGCATTTAAATTGTTGTTAATTCACAATCATGAGTCTCGAAGAGCAAGTACTGCTTTCTGTCAGCACCTTCATGACAATTGGCATCTTGAATATCCTCCCAGGAGGGATGTTCCCCCCAAACGGGAATTTTTTGGAATTGCATGCCTGCCACACTTTGCCTGTTTGCTCTGATGCCGATACGAGGCCTTAGGAGCAAAGAGTTGGCAAGGGCTGGGGTGAAACATCACACGGTGCGGTTGTACAAGGATATATTCAAGCCCATATCATGAGCATGTGTGACCTTCACTGCTATTTCATATTGCACCTTTATAACATAAATCCTGCTGAATATTTAGTGAAGCAATTACAAGCAGTCTCATTTAAAGAAACAAGCGACAATCCAAAAATGCCTGTCTCTCGAGGGACGTGAGTGGCTCTGAGTGACCTTCCTTCTCCCCTCTGGAGCAGCTCCCTCCAGCTGGGGTGGGAGATGTGCTGCCTGGGCAGCCTGGACGTGGTTGGCATTCTTGCTGCCTTTGCTGAATTTTTGTCTGGCAAGAGCTTTGTTAAAGGCAGAGGAAGAGATGAGATTCAGATAGGAGGATTATTGTTGCAGGTGTGGAAGTTAGGTGGGACAGTCATAACCAGGGTTAAAATCGCCATTTAATTATGTCATTAGGTGCAGAGTGACTGGTGTGTTTCTCCAGAGTTCATTTCCCAAGGACCCTTCCAGCACATGCTGCAGTGGGATTTATCTGCTTTGCTGGAAAGAATGGCCACGAGCAGATGACAAGATAAATAAATTTGCCTGTAGTAATTGTAACATTGAGATAATCAATTGTTATTAATGCTCCTCTGTAGTCTGGAGAGTTAGCTACTCTTCCTGTTCTAAAAGTCATCTTTGAAAACTGTAAGTGTGGGGTAATTTGCTGGAGTCAAACGTGTATGTGAGCAGCTGATGTCTGGGGGGCGACACCAGAGGAAGGGTCACATCTGGTCCCTGCAGTGGCGGGTCATGGGCACGTCCTTGGCTTGTGGCTCAGCAAAGGCACCGCGCTGCTGCGGCCGCGGGGGACTCTGTGTCTCGGCTGTGTGCTCCGAGCCAGCGCTGGTGCCTCTGTCGATGGGCGGGTGGGCTGGAGCCCTCGGTGCTGCCCGGCTGTCGGAGCTGGAGCCCGGGGCTCCGCAGGCAGCTCGGGGAGGCCTTGGTGCTGGGCTTTGCCCAGGTATTTGAGGGCATGTTGGAGGAAGAAGCAAGAAGATGGACAAGGAACTGTTTGGCCGTGCTGAGGCTGTGCACTGAGGGTGAGGGAGAAAATCCTACATTTTAACAGCTTAAAAACCATAAACCATCAAATTGATTCAGAAGCTGCCTGGCTTTCTGCAATCAGAGGGAACCTACAATAACATTTCTTGAAGTCATTTTGTCTAACCTGTTAAACTGGTCATATTTAAAAAAAGCACTTTGCTACTAAATGTTATGGGAAGCCGTGATTCATGGTCCTGCTGAGCCATTTCCGTCTGGCAGGGACGTTATTAAAGGCAGCCCGCACCGTGCCACCGCAGCAGGCTGCAGCCCTGCAGGACACTGCGCTGGACGGCTCCTTGGCTGGGCACCGGGCGGGAGGGATGCTCGGAGACCCCCCTTGCTTCAGAGACTTTTGTTTAATGGGGCACAAATCAAAATAGTTTAGATGTTGCTTTCCCTGCCATGATGCTTTCCCTTAACTTTTGGAGAGGATTATAAATTGATATGCAGTATCAGAGCACTTTACGGGAGAGGTCTCGCCGACGATTTAGTGTGGCAGCTTTTCCATTTGTCTGCACGGGGCGGGCAGCTCGCTGAAGCCTCCCCCCGAGCGTGGGCTGTAAGGCACACACGTGTCCCTGCCTGTAAGGCACACACGTGTCCCTGCCGCAGTGGCCGGCAAGCACGGCTCTGCAGGGCGGTCGAGGGGCTTGTCTCGGCAGCCGTGGCATTTGGCGTTTGCTGCTCTGTGCCACCGGCGTACCAAGAGCCCCTCCCTGGGGTCTGGGGGCCTGGTGGGGGCTGTAGGATGTGGAGCCTGTGGCCCCCAAAGCCACGGCAGAGATGGGGACAGGCCAGGGAGGGGACATGGGGGAGGTGGCAGGTGCGAGCTGCTCCCTCCCTCCAGGAGGTGTTTGGGAGCACTCAGGTGAAGTATTTCTGGTGTGTGGTTTTAAACTAGGTTTTGTTGGCTTAGCTGGGTGTGTTTGTGCAGAAGGTTTTGGCAGGACTCTGGCCACTGCTGTTTTGACCTCAGAAGAGCCTCTTAATCTTTTAGCACGCCAATGTTATTGCTTCCCCAGGGTATTTTTTCAACTTGTTTAAGGCAGTTTTGCTACTGATGAAAAAAACCAAAGAAAAAAGAAAAGACACTGTCGAATGAGGAGGTCTTGGTGCATTTACCACTGTGGGTGGGCTTTAAAGGAGTTGAGAGCAGAATTAAGACATTTACCTGGCCTCTTCCGATCATGCCAATGGCTGTGATCATACCAGCACTATATATAGATACAGGCGTACTTGGAGACTGTGGAGCAAACTGCAATCCAAGATAAATGTGACATTTTATGGCACTTAGAGTGCTGCCATAGAAAGCGTCCTGTGCTGCCTGCCAAGTTAGGAAGGTCACACGTGTTCTTTCTTCCTTTAAATTGTCGCCTTGTCCTACCTGCATGCCCCACCTGCATGCCAAAACCTGCTGCACTTTGTGTTTGCATTGTAATGTGGCCGTTTCAGAGTGCTGCTTCTTTTGTTTCTCTATTGATTAGTAGCTGATCCATACAGAGAGGTCTGTACTGTTCCTATGATTTAAACTTTAACAGTTTCATTAACTGTCAAGTACCTTTAGAGCAAAGGAATCCCATATTTTAACTCCCTTCTCCTTGCCAGTATAAGATTTATGGAAGGAGACTTCTTTTTCTGAGAAATAAATAAATAAAGCCCCAGCTTTCTGAAAAACCCTGAGGCCTCAAGATCTGACTAGGAAAGAAAGAAAACCATTCCAAGATATTTAATTGTACAGGGGGCTTACAGGATTGATCGAGAGCTTAGCTTTTTACAATAGTCCAGTGAATAAGAAATGCTCCTGACAAACGATCGATGATGGGATAATCACTCTTTATCCCCCCCTCCTCATTGTTACCTTCTTTCTTCCAGGAGAACAGGGTTCAGAAGTCAAAAATCTTTATAGACGCTGCTTTTAAATTAAGCAGAAAATAGACATTGACATATTTGTTAATCTCACCTAAATCATTACTGGGCCTGGCTGGTTTGAGTGTACACCGTGAGTGTGGCAGACAGGCCAGAATACATGAGTGTTACTGGCTTAAGTGCATGCATTGCCATTTAAAACAGGGAGGTGTGGGAGCCTGTGAGTTCAACGTGGATAAATATAGATAATTTTTTATTCTGAAGGTTATAAGAGTAGCTTCTCTTAATTAAAACCTTCTTACTAGCATTTGAAAGGTTAGGTAACATTTATATTGGTAGGCATATAAAAACATTCCTCCCCTAGCAAGAACCGTTGTGTGGCTGGCCTGTGGCTTGGAAGTGTGTGTGTGTTCAGACCCGTTCTGGCTTGGAAGAGAAACTCCGGAAGGAAAAGGCAACATAGGTCATGCATTAATATCTGATGTTCATGCTTCGAAGCCTGTGATGGACTTCCCTTGCGTGAGCTTCTCCCGTCACTCTCTGTGCGCTCGTTTGTACTTTTGGCCCCCAGGAACTCTGGTTCACTGTCCCACTGTCAGATTTTGACTGTGTTCCCTGTTGCTGGGGTTTTTGTAAAGCTGCTGCCTGATAATTTCATGTGGTCTTGTTGGGAGGGACTCGGATTGTTCTGGCTGCCTGCTGCCGTTCCAGAGCCTGCTGCTGCCGGGCTGGCTGGTGGCCGCGGGGCTGCTGAGGACCCCGCTGCTCTGCTGTCCTCCTGCCTCTCCCCAGCCACTGCCTTGCACCTCGCCCACCTGCAAGCCTGGCAGCTTAGCTACAGGTGTTGATCTAATGGTAGGTGCTGCATTTAATCCCGCTGACATTCCTTGCAAACAGTAAAGATTAAAACAAAAAAAAAACTTGGTGTTGTTCACACGCCACAAAATGCAGTCCTGGGACTCAGGCTACAAGATAACAAGAGCAGGAGCCTTGTCCTCTGGCTCAGTCACTGCACCAGCTTTTGTTCCAGGTTCTCCCATTGACGACTTGTGCTGCCCAGTTTTTTTGTTTTATATCTCAGTTCTGCACACCGAAGGCACAGTCACGCTTGCCTGTCTCACAGGCGCATGGGCGGTTATATTAACATTTGAATGGAAGGTGCCAGTAGGACAGTTCAATGTTACAACCCACCCAACCCACCGGTGCTTGGAGCAAGACTCGTCCATGACCCGGCTTCAGATTGCCGGCGACCTCGGCTTCAAAAGGGGAGGTGGGATGGGAGGCAGCTGGCTCGGGGGCCATGAACTTGCCACCAGAGCTTCTGGTGTGGGTGGGAGGTTAAAAAACGGCACAATTCAGCAAAGTATCCGGTACCATATAATTTGGCTCAGATTGCAATCTTTGCTTAAATTGAACTAAGATTGGCTGTAAATACTCTGCCTCTGCAGAAGGACCTCTGGCACGTGTTGGTGAGGCAGTGTAGGGGAAGCATCAACCTTCTTCTGGGCCAACTTTGACCTGGTGTAAATTACTGCAGGCCAGCAAGAGTTGCACTTAGGGTTTCGCTCCCTGTGGCTTGTTAGAAGGAGAAGAGGGGATTTACATCCTTGGTTTCATAAAGGGGCAGCTGGGGGCAGGAGCACCTTGCAGCAGCGGCTGTGACTGTGCCTCCACAGTGCCGTGTGTTTCCCGTTGCCTAACTCAGCCTGGGCCAGGCAATTTCGAAATGAATCAGAAGCTGTTTAATGCATGGGGTTTTTTTAATCAAAGTTAATGTTATCTGAGCTGAATGTTTTAAAAGAAATTAAAAATTAACTCCATGGGACATGATCTTCTTGACACAGTTTTATTCTTGTCCAGCATGTTAGTCTGTGATTGAGACTAGTGCGTAAACGGAACATGAGCAGTTCTGGTGTCTCTAGTGTAACTTGTGTTTTCCTTAATGAGGCAGCGGCTCTCACAGCCACTGGCAGGAACCAGCCTGCAGGAAAACATGAAATTGTGTAGGTGGTTTTACATTGTCCATGTTTCTTGCTAAATGAACTGCATGTTGGGACATTATTCTTTTTTAGGAGTAAGTCCAGTAAATGTCACTTAATTGATGGCTCAGCTCATTGGCATTCAAATGGAATAGAGTTTCCATGGTGAAAACTCCTTTGAAGCTCTTGCCTGAATATCCGCAGCAGGAAATCGGGGCTGGAACACTTCTGTTTGACTCGGACTGCTTGGCATTGCTGGGAGCTGATGGTCTGGTGGTTGTCCTGGCCAATGCAGTCTGGATTTCACCTGTACACAGAAACACAAGAAACCTCTGTTCGCCCTCTGGACCGTGCAGAGCTGCTCACCTTTCCCCCGTGCAGCAGCCCTTTGTACACCCCTCTGCTTTCCCCCACCCCGGGTCTCTGACGTGTGGCTGTGCCTGTTGCAGGTACCCCTGAGCTGAGCCCTGCCGACCGAAAAGAGCTGGAGACCAAGCTGAAGGAGCGGGAGGAATTCCTGAGCCCCATCTACCACCAGGTAGCCATGCAGTTTGCCGACTTGCACGACACGCCCGGCCGGATGCAGGAGAAGGGTGTCATAACGGTGAGTACGGCCCAGCTGCCCCGGGGATGTCGCTGGAGGGTTCGATGCCTGGGAAGCGGCAGCTGCCAGTGGGGCTGGAGGCAGCTTGCGGGCCTGCAGATAAACCCCTGCCTCGGTGACTCTTGCCACAGGAGCAAACCCTCTTCACCCACAAGCTGTTTTCTGGTCCCAGGACATGAGCACATCGTGTTTTCTAGCACCTTGACCTGATCACTGTCCATTGAGACATTTTCTGGGCTTCACCAGTAGCTCATTAGTGACCACATCCAAGCACACTGCAGCCTGTCCTGGCAGAGGGGGAAGACGCGGACGGTGGTGACCTGTGCCCGTGGGGACCCTCGCTGACGGAAGGGCCATGGTGGCGTGGCTGAAGGGCAGCTCTCATGTCAGGCTTTGAAACCTGGCTGAACAGATCTCCCTAGTTCCCTCTCCCCTTGGATGCGAGTGCCTTGGGCTTTGCTGCTCATCTGGGCAGCCGTGTCTCTTTTTGCAGAAGGGAGCAGGCTCTGGGAGACAAAGAGGCTGATGGATGTAGCTTCTGGTGGCGGAATGGCATGACAGGGTAGAAGTCTCCGAAGCTCAGACATGGCATCTTTGTATTTCTCTTGTGGAAGTGGTATAACTAAGTGTATAATGAGTACAAGCCCCTTTTTCGCCATAGGGAACAAGGTGTACCTAGTTCTCCACATAAATGTTGTCCCTTACTCATTTCTCCTTCTCCACTTATGTCTTGGGCAGGACATTCTAGACTGGAAAACTTCCCGTACCTTCTTCTACTGGAGATTAAGACGCCTTCTTCTAGAAGATGTGGTAAAAAAGAAGATCCATGATGCCAATCCTGAGCTGACTGACGGGCAGATCCAGGCTATGCTGAGACGCTGGTTTGTGGAGGTTGAAGGGACAGTGAAGGTAAATGAAAAAGCAGATTCCTCGAGGCTCTCCTGGGCTTATGTTCAGTGAAGCTCTCCCAGGTGGAGTCTGATCTCCTGTTTTTAATTGTTATGTCTACAAACATTTTAGGTGATGAAAGAGATCTAGTGGGTGATGTTCCAGGCCATGGATGGTTTTATGGGGACACTTTTTACAGCAGGCCAGAAAAGCTAAATAGCCTTTTTCCCCAAGCATGTACCACCATTGATAGGAAAATGTGAGCATCTTACAAACACAAGCAGCTTGCTCAGCAGAGCGAGGCAGGGCAGCGTGTGGGAAGGCAGCTGTGCAGAGGTGCTGCTGTCTGGCGGCAGAAATCCCAGGGGTCACACCACAAGCTCCACGTACCAGCCCTGAATATCTCCATCCCCTTGTTTCTGCGCGCAGCGTGCCTCAGATACCACTGCGGAGCTGCTCGGGGTTATGGAGGCTGCTACGGAGGAGCTGTCCTAGCTGTGCTGACAGTCGCTCCCCCCCTGTGATGTGAAAGCAGGATTTTTATTGCGTTTATAATTATGCTTTCTTACTGAAGGATAGCCTCAGTCCTGCTCTATCCCGCTGACACCAGAAGGGTGTGGAGGTTCACTGCCTGTACCCAGGTGTTTCGCCTGGCAGGTGCAGTCAGCCTGGCTCACCCGCCTGTCCAGCTGCTGCAGAGCAGCGTGTGGCCGGGCTGCCCTCGCTCCCGGGCTGCCCCCGCCTGCCTCCCCGTTCCCTGAGCCTAGGGATGGTGAGGACAGGTCTGGGGACAGATCGCAGGAGCCTGGCGACCTGGCCCGGGGGGCCTCTGCGGTTCCTGCCCACCCCCGGGTTGCGCAGGACAGGGAGCTGGGGGCTCTGCCTGCCAGGGCCTGGGGTGGGCGGTCGCACACGCCTCATCCGATAGCTGTGTTGAGGATTTCCTGGGTTTAATTGTGCTCGAACTGGGAAGCTGGCAATCTCTGAAGAGCAATCTCTGGAGCTGCTCTTAGGTTGTTTTTGTCACAGTCCTCCAATCTGAGTTCTTTATTTTATTTTATTTTATTCTATTTTTAAAGTCACAAACACTCAGGGGTTCCAGAAAAGGGGGAGCAGTGTTCTCTGGAGGGCAGCAGGCTTTCCAAGGTAGTGTCTGAGCGTCTTTAAAAGCGGGCATCTCGTTAGCTAATACATTACACCAATCAAGGAGAGTTATCTTAAGCCACAATTAATCTGCTCCCTGGCATATGTTGATAGGAAAGCATCATGCTGTTTCTTAATTAAAAGCAAACGGATTAAAAATGATTAATAAGAGTATTAAATATTCTCCTAAACTAAAAGCTTTGGGATTCTTGGGTAAATCTAGCTTTACGCAGGTCTGCAACTGTAAGGCTGCTTCTTGGGGTTTTTTTTTCCCTTCCCTGAAATCTTCCTAAGTGCCCTACTTTGTATGCAGGGAGCATTGCTGTCGTGTCTAGGGGCAGAAGCAAGGAGCAAAACCTAACGAGTTTCAAATAATAATAAGGAAAAACAATGAAATAAGCAAAATCTTGAGGTTGATGTGACATCACTGTTCTAAGACAATCATATACCTGATGTTCAAGGAAAAAAAAATTATCCTGGTTTCTTTTTAAAGTGTCTCAGGCAGGAGCGGTGCTGGGGGCTGGAGTAGGGTCTGCGCTTGGGGCTTCCCCACGGCAGGGCTGGCTGTCACCCCTGCGTGCAGAAACACCTTCGCCAACACGGGGAAGGAGCGCGGCTTGAGAGAGTCCCAGGGACGAGGGAACAGCTTCTTGGACTCCAGTAATTGCATATATAAATACAGGGTCAGCAGTGAGGAGGCCGATGAGTGCGAGTGCCGCCTTTGCACTCCTCAGGTATGGGCAGGGACGGGGGAGCTGAGCGCTGGGAGGGCGCAGCCAGCTGAACTCGTCCCCTGCAGTGAAGCAGCTGTGGTAGGGGAGGGATGTTGCTGGGTGCAAACACCCATCGTCTGCTTCTGCCCCCACTCCCTGGCCGGCCCCTGCACTCACTCGCAGTTGGACAGAGCCGGGCACGAGGTGTTCAGGGTTCCCAGGGGAGCAGTGGGTGCTCTGCTGCCCGCAGCTACTGGGGTCTGCACCCCTGCCGGGAGGGCACCCACGCAGCCCCACCGCGTTGCTGCACCAAGCTCATTGTCATTCCGACTTTGACTTCGTTAGTGATAACAGAGAAGGATAGTGCACCTTTAAATGACGAGCTTTGTGTTTAATTACCCAAATAAAATGACATAAATATGAATGAGTCCTAATGGCGGTACTTGCTTTTCCGGAAACCATTAACAAAACGATTCTTAAATGATTTGTAAAGAAAATGAGAGGAGAAGAGAGGAGCGAGAAGGCTATTAGGCGTCTAACATACTCCTGAATTATTATGTAGTCAACTACCTAGCAAATATCAGGTGAAATGATCTTGCAAAAGGGTAAAAAAAGGGGGGGTGTTGCCAGGGCTTTTCAGGGATGTGGACACCCGACCCCCTCTGCTGTGCACGCACCTGCTGAAGGGGCTGGTTGGCTTCTGGGCTGGATCAGGGTTCCCCGGAGCGCTGAGGGACACCAACACCGGCACAGTCTTTAGGTGACAGGCACTCGTGGGGCCCCGTGACAGCTTGGCACTGCCAGAGGCCCCCGATCGATCGGCGGGTCACTGAGCACCCCTGCCCTGCCCTCGCCTCAGGGTCGGTTGTGTTTCACCAGAGGGAAACGGGATTTTAGGTGGGACAGCTGCTGTGGCCGATGCAGCCAGTGTGGCGGCAGGCACTGCCTTAGTCACGTTTGTGGCAGGAGACGCAAAAGAAATCTATCATCTTTTGACTTTTGCTAATTGTTAGTTGTGTTTATAAAAGCCACACATGTTGGGAAAACCACGGAGGGGAGGGCTGCCAGCTAAACGTTTTACCCACAGCTGCCAATAATTGTGAGTTAAATTTTGGGACCAGTGTGTGGGGAGCGGGAGCGAGCTGTGGCGGTGGCTGACACGTGTGGTTTGTCGCAGGCGTACTTATGGGACAGCAATAAGGACCTGGTGGAGTGGCTGGAAAAACAGCTCACGGAGGAAGAAGGCGTTCGCTCCGTTGTGGATGAAAACATCAAATACATCTCGCGGGACTACATCCTCAAGCAGATCCGGAGGTAAGGCAGCTGCCGGCGCTCCGCCCCGCCGAGCAAGGATCGCAGGAAGTTCAGCCTCTGCTCTTGGCCACGGCTGAGGGCAGTGGCTCAGTCAGTGCCGCACTCGCTGGCCTTTCTGTGTGGCAAACACATACGGCGTGTGTGGAAATGCAGTTTCCTTTGGAAATACAAATACAGGGGTGAACGTGGAGCTCCTGTGAAACAGGGATTTGTACACAGACCACATCTCCTGCTCCCCGTGTGCAGGCTGTGGTGCTGCTGCGTGCAGGTGCCTCAGCAGAACCACAGCCAGGCAGCCGGAGACCTAATCCCACCGTAGCCGCACTGCCCTGGCAGTGCCACCCTTTGCTGGGACAGGGGCCGTGAAGAGCCAGGACACAGGACTTTCTGCATGCAGCAAGGCGAGAAAGCCAAGCTCAGAGCCATGCTGCCGCTGCCAAAGCAGTGTTAACCACACACGGCCACAGTGCCCTTACGGCTGCCTTTATTTCTTGTCTAACCCCAGACTCCCCAGGCAAGCTACCTGGTTTCTGCTGTGCCCAGTGACATAAAATGCCCAGTTCCCTTTGACTGCTGGTTAGAACTACACCAAGTAACCCCCAAAGTACTAAAAACGTTGGATGAGTACCTGTTCCTCCTGCCTGCAGTTACTGTGCAACTTGCACAGGCTGGCTAAGCTTCGTGAGCCAAATGCTTTGCTAGACTTGAACAGATCTAATTTTGATAATTTCTATGTCTTAAACTGGAGGTCTCAGGCAAAGCTGCTTTCAGAGAGAGCTGGGGAGGGCACCAAACCGCAGAGTGAAGCTCCTGTGGTTTCCGTGTCCTGTCTCTGACTCCGTAGGGTGTCTCTTCCGTCATTTCCACCATTCGTGTGTGCTGTAGCAGATGCAGTTCCGCAGCATCTGCAAGGGGCAGATGTGGGGGCTCTTGGCAGCCTCTGGAGGGCTGCTGGGGGGGCTCAGGGCACGCTCCAGAGCCCCTGCCCCCCCTGCATCTGCCCTGGGTCCAGGTGGGCTGTTTCAGCCTCCATGTGTGTCCCAGCAGGTCTGCCACCAGCACATTAAGCGGCGTGAAGGGCCCCCAAGCGAGCACCGCCCTTGTGCTGCTCATTCAGCTCGTGCAAGCGCCCACCGCCTCGGCCAGGCTCCCTTACAGCCCCCGTGTCAGCCCCTGCCCCGGCCTGACGGGGACCTGTGGGACGCGCGGTGTGAGTGCCGGGGCTGCCGTCACTGAACTCTTGCCTCTTTCCAGCCTGATCCAGGCCAATCCAGAGGTTGCCATGGATTCCATAGTGCACATGACCCAGCATATATCACCCACCCAGCGAGCCGAGATCGTGCGGATCCTCTCCACAATGGACTCACCTTCTTCAACGTAAGAGCATTGATTTCCCACACTCCCCCTGCCCGGTACAGTGGAGGGAAAAAAAAAAGCAGCTCAGAATTGCCCTTTGTCTGCTCGACTGTGACCACTGTACTGAGACGGGGAGGCTCAGGGAAATGCTGGAAGAGTGACATTTTTATTTTTTCAAATTAGACTGACCAGAGGAAGTGTTTTCTTTGGCCAGGGACACGAGGAAAATGTATAAACACAAGCGCCTGCGGAATTGAGTTACAGCTGTCTAACTGTACCTTATTTATTTAACAAAGCGTGACTGGACCGATGCATCAGTTCGCTGTTGGGCTGCCACCCGAAAGCACTACAGCCAGGCAATGAAGGGCGCTCCGGCACCCTGAGGGCTTGGCACAGCAAAGCAGGGGCTCGTTTCAGTGACACCCCTGCGCCCTGCCTGCTTCTCTTTCGACACCTGCAGCGGCAGCTTTGTGCTGACAAGTGCCAATGTTTCCCCCTGCGAGAGCCCTGCTGCAGCTGAGGATGGGCTCTGCCTCCCAGCACCAGGTGGGAGCCCAGCACCCTCCTGCCTGGCAGCCTGTGGGTGAGTGGAGCCCACCACCGAGCCGGCCCTCTCGTCTGTCAGCCAGCACTGACCGCTGTTGCAAACGTCTTGTTACTTAGTAGTAGAGGAAAAAGAGCACTGACAGTGGTGCGGGCAGGCAGGCTGCGGGGAAGGCTTCCCAGGACTGCGAAGGTGGTGGGGCAGGATGCTGGAGCCTGAATCTCCACTGGCTTTGCCTTGGTGCCCAGTTCCTTTAGAACAGGTCAGTAACTTATGTGCAAGGCCCCAGCAGGAGGCCTAGAAGGAGACCTGTGAAAGAGGAGACCAAAAGGTGGCTGTGGAGCCTTTCTGCTCTTCCTTCCCTGCTTGTTTTGAGGGTGACACGCATGGTCAGCCCCACTGTCACATGCCGAATTGTGGCATCTTTTAGGTTGTAAAAGACGTTTAAGATCATCAAAGCCAAATTAACCCAGGACTGCCAAGCCCACCACTGCCCACGTCCCCAAGCGCCACATCCACACGGCTTTTAAACACCTCCCAGGATGGTGACCCCACCATGTCCCCTGTGCCTGTGCTTGGCCCCCCGTCAGTGAAGAAATGTTTCCCCAAACCTCCCCCGGTGCAACCTGAGGCCGTTTCCTCTTGTCCTGTCGCTTGTCCCCTGGGAGAAGAGATGGGCACCCCCCTGCCCACAGCCCCCCGTCAGGCAGCCGCAGAGAGTGTATGGTCTTCATGCAAGTGCTGGTCCCTTTCATAGGAGTAGGTAGCTGAAGCAGAAGCAGCCAGAGCCTGCCAAGGTAAGGGAGGGAAAGGACAAAGCAAACAGCCCAGTGGGTTAGAACGTGAAAGGACATCCCTGTCCAATGCAGCTGAGCAAAGTTTTTCTCCGTTGCCCACCTCTGCCGCGGAGCTGGCTCCAGCAGCTGGGGAGGGGCTGCTGTTACCGTGCAGGAAGGTGGCAATATAAGAAAAGTTACTTCTGGTGCTCCCAGCCCAGCGGTCACCCTGCAGGCGGTCAGGAAGAGCTGGCTCCGGGGCAGGTAAGTGCAGCGCCAGCACTGAGCCAGGCTCTGGGCCGGAGGTGGGGCAGTGGCGTAGGTCGCCGCAGGCTGCCCCCTGCCTGCCTGCCTGCCTGATTTCTACACTTCTGTTATTTCCATGGGTATCCTGACCGTAATGAAATACCAGAGAGGATGGAGCTCTGGAGGGAAGCACAGTCAGCCCCTAATACATAGATACTGTTATGGAACCTGCTTGGGGTCGTACTGGAGAGCTTACACCAATAATTGTCTTAAAGGTATTTCAGATGTTACAATTCCTCTTTTAGTACAGCACGAATCGGAAGGGACGTTTTTATGAGGATGAATTAATGATGACGCCAGTGCCTCACACCTGTACTGTCTCCTGCTGAAGCGCAGTGCAGCCGGAGGTGCAGCACCGGGGTCACTGCTCTCCTCCCCAGGGGCACGTGTAGCAGTGGTGCAGCCCTGCCCCGTGGAGCTCTCTCATCTGAAGAACTAGCTTTTTCTTAATAGTTAAGAACCCTAATTTGATCTAAAAGACTTTTTTTCCCTACCAGAGCCCCCTGAACAATCCCCAAAGATGTTTTTATGCCCATGTGGCTTGCAGCAGGACACACAGGACAGAGAATGTGTCAGCCAGGCAGGACTGCTGGGAGGCATCACGGCGCAGGTGACGTGTTGGGCTCCTCTGCTGTCACCAGTATTTCCTACATGGTGGTGTCACAAGTCAGTCCCTTATCCAGGACATCCGCAGGTGTTACGGGAAATGTCCCAGTGCCCATGGGTCTGTCCTTCTGCCTGGGGTGGGAGCTGTCGCTGCCGAGAGCAAACCCCTCTGGTCAGTGTTACAGGCGCTGGGTCAGGCTCCACTTCATACTGGGGTAAAGGAGCTCCAAAAACCAGCCGCTGGGTAACAGCCGTGCTGGCCTGGGGTCCCAGTGCGGCTCGAGCCCTGGGGAGCCCCGCAGAGGGCCGGGCCTGCAGGAGCGCCTGGCACCGGCACTGGCTGATGTCCCAGCCCTTCCCCCAGCCCTGGCACCGCAGGTGTGTGGGTCTGTTGCCCAGTGGGGCAGGGGTGGTGCAGAAACTGCCCTCGGTACACACAGTTGTCGCTGGTGCTGAAGTATTTCACTTACCTCAATTTCTTTTAATAAAAAGAATGAATTACAGCTCTGTTGTGGGGAGTGGAAATCTGTCACCCCTTGTCCCGAGCACCCCTTGGGGAGCGCTGCTTTTCCTTAAGGCCAGAAGAAGGAGTTTTTATGGCATCGCTTGAATGAGGGCCGGTGGCTGCCGCTGCAGGGAGGATGGAGCCGAAGGCCCCCGTGTGCCCTCACCAGAGCTGCTTGAGCCCATCACAGCCTGCTCCTGCCTGTGGTCAGGCTCAGGGAATTTTGTAATAAACTTTCTGAGCTGCGACCTGACAGGGCCCAGCCCATCCCGACACCTCGCCCAGCCAGAGAAAAGTGGTCCATGTACAAACTGCGCACAAGTACTCACTGTTCGCCAAGCTTCCTCGTGCTCACCCTGCGTCCTGGCAGAAGGACCAGCTCCTCGTCCCTTCGCAGGCTCCGGTCTCTGCCCGACGCTCTGGGTGTAGCTCCCACCCATGGCTGCTGTCCCAGAGAGCTGGCAGCAGGTCCTGTTCCTCTGGCACAGATGTATTGTTGTCGTTCAGTCATTGCAGCACCTGAATCAAACAGAAAGGGAAAAACCCAGCCCCAGTGACTGCCTCCGAGGGTGGTGGGAGAACGTCCCTGCCCCCTCTCCCTGGAGTGGGCGCATAGGCAGGGACCTGCTCGGCAGGAGCCCACTGGGAAGGAGGAACTGCCAGGACCCTTGGGTGAAGGGTGTCCCCTGCCAACCTGGGAGCTCGGGAAACACAAACACCTTTCAGGAGTTCCCCACGTTAATAGTGTAACACCTTAAACGGGGGCGCGTTGGCAAACACAATGCCAGCAGTTATTTTTCACCTATTTCTCAAACCAGAATCCTGACAGTTAAAAACTGGGGGGTGGGGGGATGGACCCTACTGCACTCCAGAAATGCATTTAAAACTCTTTAGCCGAAAATATCTACATATTAAAATGCCAAGAAAAGAAGTACCAAAGCTGTAAGCTCTCAAAAGCCCAAGATCAAAGTGCCATCATCTTTTAATGTAAACCTTTTGTTGCATCAACAGTCTTAAGAGGGATGAGAGACATCAAAATAAAAACTGAGACAAACTGTGGCTTTGTAGCTGTTTTTTGTTTTAGTCTCTTCTCTCAATTTGGGCCATGAAATAGGTCAGCTCCATTACTGATCAGCCTTCCCACAAATATTTAAAACAAATTGAATTGCACACCCAATACCCATCACAATTACGCCAGGCACAATAACTAAATTAGCAATTCAACAAAATAATTGGAAATGCGATTCTCTCTATTCCACAGCCTCCCTCAGGGGTTTGGCCGATCTATGGGGGGAAAACTCTGCTTTACTAATTCTGCAGCTAATTAGAGACACACTTGTAAATGAAGTTGTTTGTCTGAAAGTTGAAATTCTTTGCTATTGTGGGACTGGGGGGGGGGGGGGGGGGAGAGGATTATCACAACCCCCTGCCCCTCCCGCATCGCACACGTAATTCCCCAGTACACCTTCTAGTTGCTGTGCAATGGTTTGCAAAGGTATAATGCCCATTTGTGTAGGTACTAATTAGCAGCTGTATCATGAATTAATAAAGAATTAATATTCTACTGGGGTGGGGGAAATATCTCACTTGCTGTTAATTGGCAGCATTAGGAAAACTTAGTACAAATCATCCTGGTTATCTGCGCCCTTATTAAACAGCACTCAAAGCTGCTGACCGTGCCACAATGCCGGGCACGCTCGTGCTGGACCTGCCCAGCAGGGATGGGGACGGGGATGGGGACGGAACTGGGTGAGCAGAGCCTGCCCCAGTTCAACCAGACTGGGGATGCTGGTGTGTAATGCACAGTGCAGCCCCTTCCCTGGCCAAGCGACCGTCCTGCGTCGCAGGGGGCTGCGAGGTGCCCATGGCCACGGCTGCACGCGAGGGTAGAGCTGCCAGATGTGGGCACGTCCCCGCTGGAGCCTCTCCGGGCGGTGGCTCTGATGAGCTGTTACTGGGGGATTACACAGGCTGCACTTTCTCCTGCAGCATATTCAAATCCAGGCGAGGGACCATTTTCATGCCAGGAATAAAGCGCTGCCCTTACCAGCAAGGTCAGCAGATGAAACGGGGCCTCATAAGCTGAGGCTGCCGGCCCAGGTTCTCCCCGTGTATCACACTACCCAGGTGGTGGCGGGGGGATGGCAGGGAGAAAAGCCTGCTTAAACACTGATAAGTAAATTTAAAAGCATGCTTAGTAGGGCTTTGACTCTTATCTCTTCAAACAATACAAACGAGAAGTTATCACATTTAAAGTGTTTCATATTACCCTTTTAACATTACATCCAGCTCTCTCAAAAAAAAAGGGGGGGGGGGGGGGGAGGGGAGAGAATCGAGTGCCCTGGGTGCTACAACTTTAAAGGACACAGAAGTCACACTGGAAAGGGGTGGCAGCATGTGCCGCAGCCACAAAGAGAGGCCAGCCAACTTGCCAGCACAGCACACCCCAAAGCAGGGAAGGGCCACGGTGCTCTCTGCCAGACAGCCTTAATGCTCGCGCCGACAGTGCAAGCAGCATGAAGCCATTCCACCGGCAGAAATTTTGGAAGCAGCTAATTTACTCCCCTTGATGCCTTTCAGAATTGTGGTTCTTAAACCATGAGATTTTAATGCTGCTGAAGACCACACAGCTTTGCTGCCGCCCAGAAAGTAAGCGGAGGGGACGCACGCCTTGGCTCTCGGCAGGAGGCCCGTGCCAATACGGCGAGGTGGAAGGTGCCACCATGTTGTGCCAGTTCCTGCCTGTTGCTGGGGAGCCGGAATTCACAGCGGGGAGGGGACAGAACGTGACATTGCCAGGGTTTGCCATGGGAGATGGTTACATCCTGAGGACCACAACAGCTGGGGAGGCCCGTGGGGGTAGCCCGCTGCACTGGAGCAGCCCACTGACAAGCATCACACAACTAAACAAATCGGCTCGCTAATGAACACAGGGTTGTTCAACGTACCTGGTACAGATGTGTCAAAACCCAGCCCTTCCCCGCGGCCATGGATCCTCCGGGCCCTTCTCCCACAGCTCCCCCGTGGTGCTTTGCCTGTGCCTCTCGCAGCTTGCGTGAGCTTCATGGGAGGGATGAGCATCGCTGCTGGGCTCCTTGCTGCACGTAAGGTCATCAGTGGGATCCTGAAATAGAAAAGGTAGCAGAGAGGAGCCAACAGTGACATTTAGTGTGTTTCTGCCTGGCAAACTTTGACCAGAGAGCTGCGAGCTGGAGGGGGACAGGAGAAATCAATGCACTTCCCTGAGAACTGCTTTGCTGCAAGCGAGTATAAAGATTTATTCATCCATGATATGTATGTTTTCCACACAAAGTCAATACTCACCTTGGCACTTATTTTATAAAGCCAAGAAAAATGCTACATTCTTCCACAGGGCAGGGAGCCTGCCCTCCGCGGCCGCCTCTCCCCGCATCGACTGAGAGGGCCAAGGACCAGCACCAGTGAGGAAAGGAAAAAGAAAATCCTGTGACGGCTTCATGGTGCCGGCAGCTCCTGGCACAGGCAAAAACCCAGGTAGTGCTCGGGCACACTGGTCGGAGGCGCTGGGTCCAACGACATTGTCACACTTTTTCTTCCCTGCTTTACAAAAAAAAAAAAAAAAAAAAAAATCAAGAGACCCCAGAGTAGCGCACAGCCCCTTGCCCAAAGGAGTATTTCTGTGCCTGGTGACCGGCCCCTCACGCTGCACCGCTGGCCCCACGCTGCTCTGTGCAGGGGTGGTGGCACCCAGCCACAGGTGCGCTTCTTTTTCTGCTTTTAAACCCAGGGATTTTTTTTCACACACCAACCGCTGTTGAAGCCAAGTCTCTGCAGCCGAGCCAGCTCTCCCTTGCTGTGGCAGACTCTGTGCTCCACACAATGTTGAAGGTGTTGGGAAGGTATTTACTGGAAGCAGGTGACCAGAAGGGAGACTTAAAAGTACTGGTGGAGCACAAAAATGATTAATTTCAGATCTGCAAACAGCTCTAGGGACACAGTGAAGCACAACACCACAGCTACAAAGTCTTCTAAAGGAAAAGAAGGATAAAACTGTGTTACGACACGCACCGTTTCAAGCAGAGGCAGGACCAGGGAGCAGCACGGCAGGTGCAGAGGGAAAGGGGCCATCACCGGTGGGATTGTCTGCTCCCGCATGCTGGGCCTCGTCTGCTGGGACGCACGGGTCCTGGAGTGGGCTTCTCTCCCTGTGATCTAACCTGTTACATACTTAAAAACAGAGTATTTTTATTTAAGCTTAATAAGAAAAAAAATACTAAAAAAACCCTAAGATCTAGTTGCCCACTGAAGCTGGTAAGCTGCAACTTACATGCAAGGGAAAAAACAACCAAAAAAAGCCCCTTTGGCTTACTATGAAGTTCAGAAATGGGGATTTTCAGTGGCTGAACAAAAATGTCAGTACTATTGCAAACCTTAACATTTTTGTGACATGCGATGGGTGTCACCAAGACACCCCCAGGCTCAGTCACTGCTGCCCTGTGCCCGTGGGAAGCAGCTCAGTGGTGACAAGCCCACAGCACCCCACACGCCATGAGTGGGCCCTGGGGAGGGGGTCTCCTCTCACCAGCACCCCGACAGCTGTGAAATCGCTGTACCAAGTCTGACCAGGTCTGCAGCCCCTGGTACGTCAGCTCCAGCTGCACAAGAAATTTCCAGGCCCATCCTGCAGCGCTCCTGCCTCTCTGGCTTTAAAACTCCCTGTGTTTTGGCTGCTTGCTGCCTGCTCTGCTGCTGCTGGTGCAGCTCCGGCTCTGTGCAAAGAGACGTCAGGTCAGTAACACCGGTGGGGCTCAGAGAGGCCGTTGCTGCCGGCACCTTTGCTGTGCTCACCACACGTGGACAATCAGGTTACAAAGCATTTTAATTAGATGGCGCAAAACACAAACCAAAGCCAGTGCCCTTCGCGTAGTCACAAGCAATGGGCATCGTATACACGTATATACGCACATATTACTTACACAAGATAACCTCCATTTCAGATTGATCACAGCAGGCTAACAAATTCCCCTTACGGGGATTTAACTTCCACCTTCTGACCTTTGGATGCAAAAACCCCACAAAACCCCCAAGTGAGCCATCTCCTCTGGCCAGTTTTACATTTGTGCTGGCATCCTTCATCTGCGTGTCACGGTGATGGTGCAGACAGGATGGCTCAGTCATGATCAGCAGAAATAATTAAGTGTACAGGATCAATGCTGGACTGAAATTTCACCAATATCATCTAATTGCAGAAATATCCCCAGACGTACCCCCGTGCTGTGCTCATCGCCAGTCAGCAAATGTCCCTGTGTGCAGGGAGCGCTCATTCAGAAACGGGAGTGTGAACTGGGAGCTCTGGCTGGCTGCAAGGGAGAGCACCTTTTCTCTGTTTTAAGGCCACGTTAATTATGTAAATGACATTTAAATCCTCTTGACTCGGTGAAAAATAAAGTCACACATTCCAGATATGCAGCCGACGACCAGAACAGCATGCTTAAACACTCCCCTCCCCGCCCCCATCCCCAATCCCCCAAATAAAAATCTCTAAGGATTTAATACAAACGTGGGTGACCTGATTGCAGGGGGGGCTGGTGGTCCCTGCTGGTCTGAATTGCGTGTCCCTCCCCCCGGGTAGAACGCTGTGCCCATGCTGAGCAGATTGCAAAATCAAGGTCAGGAATTTAAAGAGAATAGTTAAAAATGGATTGTCTTTGGGAGGAAGCAGGGTCCGTTTTAAAGCTAGTGAGGAGGGCGTTCAGCCAAGCTAAATGTCTGCCCCCCACTCTTCCTTCTGAGCCGCTGTGATTTAGCAGGAACCACATTTGATGTCCCCAGTGAGGTTTTTAGCAGCTGGAGGGACCTTTCTCCGGGTGCTCCCGGGCAGCTTTAGTGACCACACGAAGGCAGGGCTGGCCAGAGGAGATGCCACGAGACAGGGCAGCGTCTGGTGTGGTCAGTCCTGGTGCCAAGGCCTGGTGCTAATTCTGCTCGGGTTCTTCGGGACTCGTGATTTTTCCAAACAGCGAACGATAAAGCTCTGTCCTGGGGAAAAGAGGAAGGAGGAGAGGGAAAAGTTACTTTTCAAGGTCAAAATGTAAGCAAGAGTCTGCCAGCAAAAACATCCACTCCTTAAAATGAAAAGGCCTTGTATAATTAAAAATGCATTCAACAATCTTTACTAATAAATACAAGCAAAGGGAAGAACTTGCGTAAGACCAATCACACTCAGTACAGAAATATGTAAATATTTCAGTGTGGCTGGATACCATATCTCTGGAGAATGAGGTTTTCTATAAGTTTGCCCTTTATAGACAGGCTCTTCAAGTAAGAAAACAAGATTGAATATTTTAATAGGATGTATGAGACCATGAAGAGGATTCAATCAGACAGTCTACGTGGGACTATAATTTAGTTTTCATACATTTTCTTGGACTTGACGGTACTTGAAAAACAATGAAAATGACCCAGCAACAAGATTCCAATTAATATCACATATGCAGCAATTCTGATAACAGGAGCAAGTTTCCCTTATGGAAAAAAAATAAAAAAAAAAGTGGGCTGATGTTATTTATCTTTAACTTTAGAACCACAGTAACCTGAGAAGAGAGATGGGAGAGAGCATTTTTATGAATCACATCTTTCTTAAAATCAAGGAAAAAGCGTCAGGAGAGCCTTGTTTTCTAAAGCAGCAGCCTGCTGTAAGGGGATGACACGCACAGAGCAGAGTGTTGGTTCCACAGAGGACGGATTTTTCCTTCAGAGCACACAACACCCACCAGGGTCATCACAGCAATAACCAAAGGAGCCCATCGCTGTGGGCCAGCACCTGGGAAAGCAGCAGAAGCCAGGCCAGAAGAACTGCCAGGACAGGCAGAGAAAATAAGACTTCTCCACCGCTCAAGAAGGAGTAGAGCACAGCTTCAAGGGGTGAGTCGCAGAGCTGACAGAGACACTGCGGGTTTGGCTGCCTCCTCGATTATGACCACAACAGGGACCACTCTCACCAGAGGCTCCTTTGACGCCTCGCTCCCTCACAGATCAATAAAAGACGGCAACTGGTTTGAAAGCTGTCTGCCTCTTGCAGACGCTTCCACTGGAGAACGTTACCCGTCAGCCTTGTGAAAGAAGGAACTTGTAAGTTTTGAACAGTGATTGCACAAAACTGCCAGCCATTAATCCCAGGAAGACAAGGAACAAAGTACATGTTCGGGCAATGCAGGAGGATGGACAGATGTGCACGGACCACCGAGACAAGAAACCATTCTAATTCGCAGGGCCACATCACTTAAATTAATTTTCATTTAGAAGCTAATTAACCAATCAGCTGCTCTACCCTCAGAAAACGAGTCTGTGGTGAGGGATACGTCTCCTTACCTAACAAAATGGTCGACGCCGTGTTTTGTGCGCAAAGCTCAGCCAAGGCTATGAAAACGCAACTGGAGTTTCTGTGCTACATCGGGAGCGTGCAGGCAGGTTTCTGCAAGTGTAACGCAAATGCAAAATCGAAACAGATCTGCTACATGAAGAGTTGAAAACTTCGGGCACTTGAAAGGAAAAGAAGAGGGAGAGGAATGCCTTAGCCCAGCCTACAACATTTTCCATCTTCCCTGACTGTTAACTGATAAACCTAACTCGTTTTTGCTGTTTCAACTGAGAAATCAGACAGCAAGCAGCGCTACTGCCAAAAGGATGTTGCGACTTTAAGGCTCTGTTAAATGATCAGAAGGAAAATGCAGAATGATGCTATTTAATCATGGCCCTCCAGCCTTGCTTTGCCAGCTCAGCTCAGACCCCATCATTACACTGAGCAAACGTTTCCACTTGTCCTGCAATCTCGATGAAATTCCCGGGCAGCGCGCGGCGGCTCCTGTCCACAGCGGGGCTCACGTGTTGGGAGCAGAGAGGGAAATGCTGAAACTGGTGTTTTGATAGAAGATCATTTCACACTCAGGTGGGCAAAGCTGACAAACACTTGCAGTTTGCTCCTGTCAGAGGAGGCTGAGTGGTTTGGGTACTTTCAACATCTCGATTTCATTCTTTCTCCCCTCCCACTGGAATATGCTGTGGCTTGGGAGGATCCACTGCTTCCACTGCCCTCGGCCAACGTTAACGGCCCAGTGTGGGGCTATTCCTCGTCCTGGCTATAAACCCCACACTCTCCTCTGGCTACTGAGTAACGGGCAACACAAAAAACCTGGGCTGAAGGAATCCTGTTTGGAGCCCGTGTAAGCGCTGCTAGGGGCGTGAATCCACTCCCAGGCAGACGCCGTGCAGCCTGACCACTGCTCGCACCCGCAGCAAACCTCACGCAGGTCTGTTCCTTCTCCTCTTCCACACCCCAGGGCCAGCGGGTGACAGAAACTGCTTTTATTGTGCCCACACGTCTCACTCACAGGCTCCGCTCACTGCTTAGCCAAACACCGCAAAGGCATTTTGCAAAATTCCAAGTCCCGAGCATCACCTGCACTGCACACAGGGGCTCCCATCTGCGTTTCCCTGCACACGCCCCTCTCCTCTCATACATCCACTTTTGTACAGCCCCCCGTAAGGAAGTTCAAATACAATGCGCACCTTCTGGGAAGCCCCACAGAAACCAGCCAAAGACGGCAAGAGTTTCTGTGCCTTCCCGGTGAGCAGGCAAACGCCCAGCGTAATGTTTCTTTGCAGCCTGCCTTGGCCTTTCCCAGGGGTGGAGAGTCAGTCTCCCGAGGGTTCTGTCTTCATTTTTGTTTTTTGGTAGTCGTCTGATGGATACAAGAGTTCAGGGATCAATGCCGAATTTGCTCCAATCCTAGAGATTTTAAATAAACAGCCATTTTTCAAGCAAGCAGGGCCCAGGGAGACTTCAAGCGAGAATTTGTCTTCACTGGCAGAGAAATGTTGCCAGAACCAACAGACTCCTGACGTTCACACCCCAGGTTTCCGGGCTGCGAAGAGGGGTTGCACCCACGGCTGCAGGCAGGAAGGCCCTGCAGCACCCCACCCAGCACCCAGCTCAGCACCCTCACGGCTTGATCCTTCTGGGCATGATGCTGGCAACCTCTGCAGAAGTAACAATTCAAATGGAGCTGTTTGAGCAATAACACAGCAAGGGTAGAGACCCTGGCAGAGAGTGACAGGAGAAGGAAGGAAATCAGGTAACCCCACCAACCCTGAAACAGAACAAATATTTCACCCTGCAAAAAAAAAACCCACCTTTTTTTTCCTCTTCTCATCATCCAGGCTACCTTTCTTCTACAGCATCTCCCCTCAGCAGGATTTAACCATGCAGAGAGTAAAACTCATCAATCCTCCAGGTTTAACCTTGTCTCTGTTTCAATTCACCAGGGTAAGTGTGGATTTTAATACTTTCAGCCCCCTTAAGGCTATGCATAATGAACTTGGATTTTGGTTAAAAAATATAAAATTTCTCTCCTCCACCCACAGATATTAAACATCAGACTTGAGCCACTGAGTTGAAACAACCCACCCCACTGCAAGTCCGCTACCTCCCGATGAAGGAAAGGTGACTTTAGCACAAAGAGGTACTGGTCTTAGCAATGTGCTGAGGAATAACCTATGCGAGTAATTAACAGTACTTACACCTCAGGTAGAGAGTGTGAAAGAAGCAGGTCGATACAGGGGTCTTCCTTGAATTAAAATTTAACTTACCCTTTATTGCAACCTACAAAAGCAAGTAATGAGCACTAACATTTTTATTTCTTTTAAACTGTCATTTAGGCTGTAGAGGGGATAATTACCTATTTCCACTGTAGTAAGGTTTTATCACCCTTAGTGAGGCATTTTCTAATTTAATATTTTTACTATATTATCATAAAACCTGTTTCTGGAAAAAATGATCACGAACCACACAGCCATTTGCCATAAAACATGTGTGTGTAAGTACCTTGGCTTAATTATTTATGCATTTCTTCTGAGCCGGCTCCAAAGGCAGTGGATGGCACAGGTGCTCGGCGTGCCAGGAGCACTGTGCCCAGGCGCTCACCCCTTCCCAGCCCCAAGGCCCACTCCACCAGCCCTCCCAGGCACCTAGAAAGTTTGCACAGCCCTTTCTTTCAACGCACCAGCAGTCTAAGACAAAAGGTATATGCGAGGGAGGCGTTTTATTTCTGCTCTCCATGCCCCTGCGCAGTTAGAAGAATCCTGGTTTCGGTGCGACGTGCAACTCGGTTGCAGCTACGCTGGCTTTGCAGGAAGAGCAAGGAAGGGCTGCCCCTGCACCGCTCACCACCCCAGCCACGCCGCGGACCCTGAGCAGGGCATTCCTCGCACAAGCCCCAAGCCAGCAGCTCCACCGTCTTCCCATTCACGGCTTAACACTTGCACAGCCCTTGGCACAGCCACGCAATGCTCCCAGCTGTGGGGAGCCCCTGCCACAGCGCTGCACAGACAAAGGATCCGGCTGCGCGCAGAAGAGGTGCCACGGCCAGGCTCAACCCCAGCCCCACGGGCAGCCCCCACGCCATGCAGTGCAGAAATGCTGACCGGCTCCCCGCCAAACGAAACGGTCATCTCACGTCAACAATGCTATTTTGAAAAATTAAATAAAAGTAACGGCTACTTCAGACCGTAAGCTTTGTATGCTAATCGACCGGTGGACTTCACCACCCTCCAAATCCCAGGTATTGCTACTTCACACACTTTATAGGCAAAATCCTTGCAGCAGAGTGCAAGGAAACACACACGCAGAGGGCAGGAGTGCCCTGGGTGAATATTAATAGCAACAGCACACCTGATAAATCTACGACTCATCAAAAATACAAATCATAAAAACTGTTAACAGTTCCCCAGGAATCTGCTTTGCCCATCTGCAGCAGCAATATACAAAGGGGAACACAAATACATACCTGCGCACAGGAGGGGAGAACAGCTAATGCTGTATTATTCCATGTAATGACAGTCATGCTACTTCTGGGGTTTTTAACATAGTTCTGTAAACTAGCAGAACAATATTACGGGGAAAAATTCAGTTTCTGGTGGGTTTTTTTCCAGAGCACTATTAATATCGCAATACTGCATGAGCCACTGCTGAGCTGTCTTAGTAAAAAGACAAATTCCTCTACCTTTTCCCATCTACCTTTTACTTCTCTTCTTGGGGGGGTGGGGGAAGAAAAAAAAAAAGTCAAATATTCCACAAGCAGTATTGAAAGAAGTAAACCTACCCCGTTCCTACTAACATCCTCCATTGGGAGCAACTGATTTTTAATTCACAGGAACTGGCGAAAGACAGAACATGAACACCCATGAAGAAAGGGAGGAGGAAAAACACACACCTAATGAAAACTGAAGCTGGCTGTGGGACCCATGGCTGATCATTTGCTTGGAAAACTTTGTATCCTAAGAAACGTTTTGTCCAGCAGTGTGAAATTCAGATTACTAGGCGCCCAGCAAACAGAGCAGGTACTCAGCAAGATAAAATAAGCTCAAGCCCTTTATTTCCCAATTTTTAGTGGAAGGCGTTACCCTAAGGCAGCACAGGGGGTGCGGGGTTTGGCTCCGTGTTCACACACCTTCCAGCATGCATCCCCCACGCTGCTATTGCCGCAGAGACAAACCCATGCTACAGTCGCTGATGCGGAGCAGAACAGGCAGCAGCAATCATCAAAGCTGAATTAAAATACCCATGTCCTTTAAAGTGAGGGGCCTGAAACGCAGAGCAGGGCGCTGCTGGGTGCCGGTGCGCGGTGCGGTGCTGCGTGGTGCTGTGCGGGCAGCGTGGTGCTGTGCGGGAAGGCAGGCCCACGAGATGGCACTCTCACTCGCTTCCCTGCCACGGTCCAAAAGCGGAGCGCGCAACTCCGGCTATAAATTACACAGCCAGACGGCTCTCATCACCATGCCCGGCGCTTGAAGGAGATTCAGAAAGGTCTGCCGCAATTCCCTCTCGCTCAGGCAGGTCAGGATTGGGTCCTTCAAGTCTGTGCAAATGCTTTTAGCCCCACGGCTTTAAATTATGAAAGGTGACATGTGACCTCTGGTTTGTCTCATGAGACCAGGCACAAGATTTATAAATATTTCAGAAAGCTGGTTCTTGCCCTAAACAAAGGGACTCTGCACATTTAGTGAGGCTGGATCTGGGGACTGGGTGGGGAGTGGGAGGACAGCAGAGACCAGCGCTCAAGGTACCATCCCCCAAACTTAAGCCAGATGTGGGGTTCAGCCCTGCCATCTCTGTCAGCAATTCTGAACATTCACCCCCTTACACCAGCACACAGCCGTCTGCCCACTGACCAGCCCTGAGCTCAGGACAGCATTAATGGGAGCAGAGGTGAATCTCTCTCACCCTGATTTTGGTCCCAACAGCATTCACGTTTCCATACGTGCTTCTACAGCACACACCGTAAAAGATGTGGACAAGTGGCTGGAGAAGTAGCAAAACAGAGGGACGTGCAGAAACCTCCAACTTGCTCTGCTGGTGTGCTTTCCAGCAGCTTTAATTTCCCCATGAAATTCATAAAATGTTGCCTTCTCAGTCTGTTTTTAGATGGGTATTTGAGCAGAGCAGCCGCTGTAATGCTGCATGTGAAGTGCCCTGCGCAGACGTGCACACAGGCGCACGGAGGGGACCATTCTTTGTGTACCTTAACATCCCATATTCCTAGGATGATTTCCCTCTTTCACAGCTTGCCTGTTTTATAACACATTTGATGCAGGAGAAGACAAATTGTCTCACAAAGGAAGGACGACAAATCATCTTGCAGCTCTTAACAGGTTATTTTTTTTCCCTTTAAAAAGGAAATTTCCATAACAGAGGCGCCTGTCTTCTTACTAGGGATGTCAAACATCAAATGTTGGGACACGATGATTTCAGCCCATTGGCACTAACCAGGATCACGTACGCCACTTACTACTGCCAGCTTCAAAACATACAAAAACTCCTTGTTCAAATACCAGCCCTTCTAACAATTGCGGTTAAAAGTGATACGGGATACTTAACTGCATCTACATGAGCTGACTTCTAAGGCTAAGTCAAAGGTTAGGGGGATAAAATCCACCAAACAAAATGATACACAAAGGGCAGGATGATACCAAAGCCACGATGCCCTGGGACCAACAGCCAAGCCAAGCAGGGTTACTTTCACAGAACAACACGTTTTTCCCTGGGTTCCCAATGCAGCTCAGGTCTAAGGCTCCCCCGCACCGAGCACTAGGTCGCTGAACAAGGCAGCTCAGGGTGAGCAGCAGGCTACACATCACCTCCCCAAGAGAATCCACATGTCTCCCCCGATGCATGTATCTCCACCACATCAGGGGGCTCTTCCAGAAGCTGAAGAGCCCAGGTAGGCAGCTTGCCCTCCCACCCACAGCCTCATGCCAGAAACACCAGTTCTCCCTAAAACATCAGTGCTGCACACTCAGAGACTGCCCCCTCCATGTTAGCGCCACTCCCTTTGTTTCCCAAAACAAAGCCGATACAAAGCAGGACAACTTTTCTTCCAGGCTGTGTCTATATAAACTTAGAATAATTCTCCCCATGCCAACACGGTCACCTGAGGTTTGTGCCACACAGCACGGAAGCTGCTGGTTTAGTTGTTCCAGAAAGAAGGGCTTTGCTTCCTTCCCGGGTCTTCTGTCATGGTGAACATACTGGATTGACAATCACAGAGCCCAAAGTCCTCCATTAATCTGGTCTCATGGTGGTTTAATACCCAAAGTACAAAATGAGCTAAGTTAAAGGCTGGTATCTCACCAACCTTTTTTTTTTTTTTTTTTTTTTTTTTAATATTAAACTCTTATGTCATATAAGTAAATTAATCTTTTAATACCAGGATTTCCTACTACATACCCCTCTCTGCTTGCAGCAAGACACACTGTGACAAAGCAACTGCGCTAAGTCCAAGAGTGAGAATGCTGATTGGGAAAATAATACACAACACCCTGGCTGAATCCAAGGGAAATGCTCTAATCCAGACCTCACTGGCAGCTGGATAATCTGTGTCTTAATTCAGCTTCCCAGCAGGCACTGGTCTGCTCGTGCAAGACTGTGAGTGGGCTGGATGCTCTTCCACCAAGCACGACCTAAGGCCAACACAACTGCGGAGTCATGGGCTTAAGTTCTTGCACCTGACCGTGGGATTTCAGGCAGTGATCCCTGCCCTGAGCCCCGTTCCGCTGCCTTGCCAGTCTGCACTTCCAAAGTCAAACACAAAACATAATGCCACAGGTGTGGAGAGACTGTATATATACATATGTTTGTATATACAGGCATCCATGCTAAAGCAGTGGCTGCTGGAACTTGACCGTATGTTAAAAAAAAGAAAAGAAAAAAAAAAATGTAGAGGAACTGCACCGTGACCAGCCCCACCACACATGGGCAGCACACGGGAGCTGGACGAAGGGAGCCACCACACAGACACGCCGCCCTAGCACTGGCCTTGGGCTCCTACAAACCAGGGGCACGACGGTAAGGAAACTTCCACCACAGGCAAACAGGTTAACTAACCCATCAGCTGGCGGTGTGCGATCAATACTGCCCGAAGGCAGGGACCAGTTCACTAGCTGGTGACCATCACAATGTTGAGAGGTCCGAGAAGAGCGGGGGAAACTTCCCAGCCCCTGGAAAGGCCTCACACTGCGGTGGAACTGTGTGGTTTGACACCATCCCATTACAGCCATCTTTTTCCCTCTAATTCGGGTCATAACGGATGCAAAGTCCTCCTCTGTAATGAGGAACCATTTGCCGAGGTAAAAAACAACCCATCTAAAAGCCGATATATTCTCCCCCACCCTCACCCAGTTATAAATCCCCGTTCCGAATTTCAGCTTGCACTTGAGAACACGTCTCTTTTGTCCTGCCTGACTTTACTGCAGAAAAGGCTCCTTTTGCCTCCCATTTCTGCACTGGGTGCCATCTTTAATGATGATGTATGGGTGTCCTTTTCCTCAGCAGTGCTGTGGGGAGGGGGTCAAACATGTGACACCGCCAGCATGTGTATCAACAGCAAATTATAAACCGTGTCAATCCAAGTTAATGCAAAGCTGTAATCCTCTTTAACAAGAGATCAAATCAGTGCCATGAGTTATGTTCATTCTGTAATCTGATAAGAAATAGAGTGAGCCTCTAATAAAAGAGTAATGAGAGCCCTTAATGATGCTGTTAAAAGGTAGCGCCAGTTAAAATATTGCTGTTGTTCCAGCTGATTAGATCACTGTTGCATATTTGCACAATCTTGTTTTACCTGTCAGAATAACCTGAGTTGTCTTGGGAGATAAAGGTGTTTGGACCAAACATCTGTGTCCTTAAAGAATGTCTCTCCTGCAAGTTACCGTCCTCCAGAGGTGAAATAATGATGTTCATCAAACTTAGCAGTAATTTGATATTATACCTTTTTTTAAAGTGTCTGTGTTTAGTCTCTGTTCCACACACACGTACAGTGCAAAGATCTGAAGATCTATATATCAAGGCTGACGGAGATATAACAAAACCAAAATCCACACACAGCTCTTCCCAGGAACACAGACTTCGCCTGACCTTGCCACAACTAGGCTGTTTATGGGATCCATTCCTGCAGATACAGCAACGCCGCACGTACCCAAAATATGCTCACTTGCCTACGGACCTGCAGGCCTTCAGCAGGCATCTTTAGCCTCAGTCTGCCCATACAGAGCACATCTACCTAGCATAGGAGCTTTCTGCAAGTGCACAGATGTCTGATCTCCTAAAAATATGTGGCTGTTCAGAGCTAGACCAGCTGAAGGTGACTGTACAGAAGATCTGGGTTCAACTGCAGCTCTAGCCCAGACCTGCTGTGTCACCTTTGGCAAGTCTGAGCTCTAGACTCATGGATTTCTCAAATGCCTTTGGAGATACTGGCTATCATTTCTCTGTGCCTCATTTCCCAAAGTGTAAACCAGAGAAGACCGGCGCCCTCCCAACTCTGTTGCACATGGTGGTACTGAAGGATGCTTCTATTAAAAATGAGACTACGGCTAGATACTGAAGGAATGGGATCGGCACAGTACCCTACGTCATGAAGATGCAAAAAGGGTATTCCAAGGGAAGTCCAAGGAGTGGCACACACATGATGCCACCCTCAAACCTAGGTGAAATACAACCAATGCTGTTCTAATCCTGGGTAACTCCTGTCTCCCCTGGAGAACCACCGGAGCACACTCATATTCAAGCTTTAGCCTTCAGGTTCCTTGTCTTAGGGCAGGCCTGCATACATAGTGATGACCTTGGACCGATCAGAAAAACCTTGGCCCAAGAGTACAATAAATGTATTTAAGTCTATAAACATATCCCCCAAGATAACCATAAAAATCACTTTCCAGTGTATGTTTTAAAATACTACCAAAGAGGGGTTAAAATAGAGGAGGGCTCAAGGCCACCAGTGTCCCACACATTACAACATAATATATGTGAGCACAAGGTTAAACAGCCATGCCCATGCGTAGGGTGCATGAAAAACTGGCAAGTGGAAGATTAATTGCCTGCACGAATGCTATTATTCCAACCAGCAGCAAGAATAAGAAAGAAAGCGGCAGTGATGTTGACAAAGGCAGTTATTATACTTGTATGTTTCTTTTCTCAAATTCAAGCTGTAAAACAATTCTGGAGTGACTGTTCATCCACTTCTCTACACGTGCTCAGGCTGCTGCTCCTCACACATCTGCTCTTTGTTTCCCCAGCCAGTGGCAGTTGCAAGTGATAAACTTGACGTGCCAGATCCTCAGAAGCCCTGGTCTTCCCACAGCCGTGACACCACCCCTGGGACCTCCAGGTGAGTGCCAGCACTTCATTGCACTATTTTAAGGTCTATCTGCACAGCCAGAGTAGTGTAAAATGGCTTAAACGTACAGGAGAATCAGGCCCCAAATGCATTCCTGTACATATTAAATATACAGAAAAGAGCAAGGTATTACAGTGGTACACAGACTCGCACCCTCAACAGCAACTTACAGCAAGCAAAGCAAGACAACAGTCACAGACTACTCCCCTCTGCTTTTGCCCCAGTGACAAAGGGCTCATGCAGTTCATCGCAGGGAGCGAGGACTTGGCACAGCCAAGAAAGAACCAGAATCACACCACCACTCGCACCCCCCGGACCCTGCGCCATCCGCCCAAGCTTCTACCCATCCACAGCTGCACATACTTGTTTATTTACTGGCATTTTCCAAGTATATACCTGCCACCGTAGCCACTGGTAGAACTTAAGGGGAATGTTCTCCCAGCTCTGTGTCTACAACCCTTTTTTATATACAGCTCACTGACACTTCAAAATTTCTCATACTACAACACAGAGCGCCCCGTTGTTCAGACGTGTATTTATTTTGGGGTCATGCCTTTTAAGTGCCTGACCGGAAAAAAAAAATGGCTCAGAGCACAATCACATCACTGTGAAGTGTATACTTGCATTTTCAATCTAGTAATTCATACTTGCAAACAATAAAATTACCTTCTTCTGTCACAAAGGAAAGCTGTTATCATTACTGCTTCCCTCTCATGCGTACAGGCTCGGTCCTTTCTTTTTAATTCACCTGCAGTTTAAAGCAGATGTTGAATTCTTCTTGCCTTGTCCAGTACATCTGTGGCTGCTCGAGAGGCATTATGGCCCATGGCAAGTGCAGGGGCATTTTCAACTGAGATGTGATGTGACCCCTAAAGAGTGGTTATGATTTAAAAAAAAACCAAAAAAACAACCAACTGATAGCAGCAGATATCTTTGTTTTGGGAGAGCTGAACCAAAACATCTATAGAGGCCTAACTTTCAGACACTGGCCACTCCAGTATTTTGAATACGTTTTACGACTGGATGCAAACACAAATGCTGCAAACTACAGAGGAAAGGAAGGAAGCTAAGCTAAGTAATGCCCAGTTTTCAGTGTGCAAAGCAAGAATGCCCACCTAAATGTGGAAGGGCTGCTGCAAAGAGGTGTCCTTTGCTTGCAAAGAGGAAGCAAGAATCTGTTCCTAAAGCCCACACGGAATAGGACAAGAAGTAATGGGCCTAAATTACAGCGGAGAGAAATCTAAGCTCAACATTAGGACTAAACAATGGCAGAGCACATCCCGTGGGGAGGAAGCTGCAGAGAAACTGCTTAGGGAGGACTGTAATGCCTGCAATAGGCAAAGGCAAGGCATATTCTTTGTATTACAAGTAACCAGCAGGCATTTTGGCAACAGCAAGGAAAGCTTAGGCTTCTATTTGTGTATCTGTCTCTTGTCTGAGAGAAAAAGCTTCCTACGTATGTTAAAAAATGAAATACTACTACTCTTACTAAACCATTGTTTTTTACAGTCACTTCTCAACAGCAGTCCTCCAATGCACCGAAGAGAAATCAGGAGTCTCAGAAACACAGAGCGACCTGCTCAAGGTCATCCACAAAGCCACTGGCAGAACAGGAACAGAACCTGCCCAGCCTGATCCCGGCGCTGCCCCATCCACACCCAGGGTTTGCCTGAAAGCCTGGTCTTGGCAGAACGGGATACAGCTGCCCACACGATACGACCCTCAGGCACACTTGCTGGTGTGCGAACACATCAACCAACAGCCTCACTCTAGACGGCTAAACCAACATCAGGAGATAAGTGACTAAAATGCCATTAACAGAAAGTATGGCGGGCCTCCAAAGTGACTAATAAACTTAATGTAAGAAATAAGTTCCCGCAGTCAGACAATAAGCAGCAGCAGCTGCTGCCACGCTGCTGCCACCAAAGAATCAGTGAAACATGCAAGCGATGTAATAACCCGCTCAATGTGGAGAAAACCCCCAGGAGACATTTTCAGTAAACCAAATGTCAAACACTCTGTCCCTACCACAATGATAACTATGTCGACACAGCATAACGTAGATAGCATCCTATTAGCTGGAATAGCTTCTGAGGGTCAGCCAGACCCCATGCAGTTTGTGGTGGACTCAAGGTGCCTCCCGAGAAGCGAGGGGAATAAGGATTATGAAGATGGCAGCCAGATGAAGTCTAGCTGAGGCCCAAGAAGGCTATTGTGCAGAACAACTCCACCGTCCCAGCTGTTCCGATGCACTTCACGTCTGCATTGACTTGCTGGCGGATTTTGGCTTACAGAATGTATTTTCTATGCAACTTTTGGAATACAAGTAAGTGCGGTGGACTGTGAAGGAGGAGGCAATGTCACCTCTGGGGACACCAAACACAGTATAACTCCCAGATTATTAGGAGCAGTCCCGCTTTTTTTTTTTTTACCTTCCTCCCCCTCACGCACACCCCATGCAAGCTAAGCTTGCCTTCATTCTGGGGACAGAGCAGAGGGCTGTATGCCTGCCTAACCTGCAGGACAGTTCCATATGTGGTATGCACAAAAACATGACAGACACCCTAACCTCATTCAAAATTCTCAAAGCATAAGTAGTAACCAGTCAACTGGACATAATACTAAGATAGAGAAATATCAGAGTCATGCATATTATTAATGAATGTGGTATGAATTGGTTCTTCCTATAAACACATATGCCACCTGCTAATCATCCTCAGACAGAAAGATGTGGGGAGTGAGCAGCGTGTCCCAGAACCGTTTCTATGGAATGGTATGACTCTACCAGATATGTATGTATCCTGCCCCATGTTTTATTCAGGATTATCCAAAACAGCAAAGACATCAATTCCATTCAGGTAAGGAGGCTGGGAAACTTGGCGGCTAGGAAGCACAGACAGCTGCTAGCTCAAGCCCTGCATATCAGAAAGAAAAATGTACTTGATTTATTTGCCAAACAGGTGAAAGTGTCCAAGCCACTTCTGCCCCTCTCTTCCTGTGATCCAGGTAAGGAGGTGGAAGAACTGACTACTTTATATGGATGGAGGCAGAGCTTTCACCCTACACATGCAACATATTTTTGTGGTGAGAGATCTAGACAATATTCAGAAATCAGACCAGTTTTCTCACTTGAAAAAAAAGAAAAAGAGTAAAGAAACTATGAAAAAGATGCATAATGAAACAGCACGGGTCTTATTATGGACACAAAACATCTTTTTTTTGTGCCAGTTTACTGGAGAGCTCTCATCCAGAAGTCTGTGCAATACCCCAAAAGGCAACAGCCTAAGAACAGCAGGTATTTGGTTTCCATCTCGCAAACAGACAAATGACATCTCTCTCACACTAAGCACAAACATGTTCCACAACCCAGGGGAAAGATGTTTCTCAAGCCTTCCACATCCATTCACTGGAAAAATTATTCCACTTCCTTCCCACAAAAAGCTCAGCATTTCAAGATATAGCATATATGTAGAAAAACTATCTAGTAATCGTGCACAAAACTTTACTGATATTTTCTATTTTAATTAGCATATTAAAACATTATAGTCTCAAAACAAAATTCTTCACTCTTTAAATAGACAAATACAAGCATTTAGGTCTTGAGTGAATCTTCACTGAATTATTCCAGTTATTAAGCGATCTAAGAAAATGCGTACTAAACATAATTTAAATCAGTTGCCACTTCTGTTAAAAGACAAAGTCTTCCTACGTTTTGATTATACTGAAGACACCAGATAACTTAGTTGTCTATTTCTAAAATAATTCCACAAAACTAGATTTCAAAATTGGAGGCATTTTAAGCAGGAATCAAAATGCAGGTACTGAGATTTATGAAAATTTCTTGTTTGGTGTCACAGTAATTACAGAGTGAAAGCTCAGCCAGACTGCCTGGACAGATGTGACCAAGACACCCAGGCTATGATGCCAGTGACAAATGGTTAACTGATAAAAAGAAATGGAGGGGGCGACAGACTGAAGAACAGGTCAATATCATGCTGTCATGAAGCCATTTGAGAAACATAATTAATCTATTACTCACCTGGCATCATCATTCATTGTACAGTGGTCAATAGGTGCCATGAAGCTCACCAGCTTGCTATGGACATGATACCTGAATAGTGCAGGAAATAAGCAGGCAGCACATTAGTAACTATTAATGAAAAGGAAACGCTGCTGCTTGAATAGAAACACAGCAGCCCCTGAAATGCAAAGCACCGTTTTTCCTGGTGACCAGTACCTAATGAGTCACTAGTTGTAGCTGGCTTTTCCCCCCCACTTCCCTCCTCCTCCTCCTTTCTTGTAACATGGACAATAATCAGATGATGCAATGAACTGAACAGCAAGCAAATCCTTTTTTATCACAGTTAGAATGTGGACATACAGCACCCATTAAATGTGTGCGAGTACATAATCAAGACTCCCAGAGAGACAACCCTGAAAACTCACAGACAGAGAAACAAGAACTTGTTTTCAGCCTTCCATTCAGCTGGCATCTTAATCACCTTCTGGAATTTGTGCCCAAAGAGCCCACTGCAGGCAGCAGAAGCGTCAGAGCATCAAACCTTCTCAAGCATCCCTCTGCTATCAGTTTCTCCTTGCTCTGTGGTGTCTAGGGCCCTAAAGGATATAAAAATCCCACTCTGCTAGCTGTACCGTAGTTGGAAAGTCTTACCCTGAATAACTTACAAATGGAGCACATAAAAACAGCAAAGGAGACACAAAAAAGGCGGGTGCAAAGAAGACATGGGGCGTATCCAAGGTGATACAGTGCTGCATCTGTCTGAGCTTCTGATCCACCAGAATATTTCTACAAGCTGTTCTGCACCTCCAGATATGGGATCCCCTCCCGCTTCCCACCCTGGGCTAGGAACTTGCAATAGATTTCATGACTTATATCCAAGGACCTGACATAAAATTTAAGAGAGTACTGAAAAACTCAGAATGAAAAGGTGGCTTTAAACCCTAGTGTCTAAGAGCAGGGGATTCCAAACCAATGGCTTTTGGTGTACACTACCACGCTGCCTACCCAGCTCTGAAATGTTTCATCCAAGCTGCTGCTATTTTTAGAGCTTGACAAATAGCAGGCAAAAGGATTCACAAGCATTTGCCCAGAATCACCTTTCCACTCTGTCACCTCTGCACTCCCTTTTGTTTGCTTATGCAGGAACATTCCCTCAAGGGGATTTTTAGCTCACGACACTATTTCAGAGTGGTTCTTCAGGCACAGCACACGCTCAACCTTACACGAGGGCTTCTGTGCACAATCAAGTCTTTGTCACTCGTAATGGAAGCAACTGCCCTGGTCTAACGCTGCGACGAGCGAGCCGGGGAAGAGCCGTAGCTGTGTGGGGCTAGTACTGCAACAAACAGGTCAACAACAGGCTGCACTACAAAATAGTTCACTTATGAGACATTACCAACTGATGGATTCATACAGATCAAAGAGCTTCTACAGGCACAGTCTGTGTAGCGGCAAAAGGACTAAGCAATTCAGATAAATTCTCTGACACGAGTTGTTTGTCCAGAACTAATTACTGTCACATTTTTAAAATCAGGACTTTAAAAATCCCAGTCTAGCAGATATAAACCAGTTATTTTCATTCACAGAAAGACATCCCACATTGCAGCAGCACAGGACCAGAAATCACTGACATGAAAAAGAGGTGTAGACACATCACTCCTCCTCAAGAAAATTCTACCCTCTTTTAAAAGTACCTTCTTTTTAAAGGAAGATTCTACCTCAAGAAAAGGCATGTCTTAGTGAGGGATAGCAGAGTTCTAGGCACCAGGTTTCTTAAGTTCGACTGTGGAGTTTTTGGATGAGCTCACTTCCCCTCTCAGTGCTCAAATTTCCCTGTCTATGAAGGGGACAAGTACTCATATCAAGTGGAAGATCGACTGCTTTTGAAAGCACTGGAAGATCCCCACACCCTACAATAAACTAGCACATTTCATCCAAACATGCTATGATATTGAAGGTTTGCTAAAGGACTGCTAAAAAGGAAGAATTACGGAGACAGAGGAAACAGTATTAAATGCTTTGCTCTTCAGGATCTCAGAGTCCTTCATGAAAACCGAGCTAAGCACTGCTGCCCCAGTTTTAGAAAAGGAAAAAAAGAACAGAGGATAAGTGATCTGCTTGGGGTGACACTGCTTCTCTCAGTGGAAGAACCATCTCTTTAAAAACACCCATTTGGGCTCTACTGGGACTATTCTGAAAAGATGGTGGGGCTTAACTACATGCTAATCCTAAACACAGACAATGACACTTTTTTATTGATATCTTCCCTGCAGGGTCACTGCAACTTTTATTTAAAGAAGAAAAAAAAGGCACCTAAGATCTAAGAGGCAATTGACTTGGTGAGATAGCTGATCTCTCAGGAATGCTGAAGCGCACAGATTGCACACAATGAGAGACTTCCCCATTATTCCTGGAGGTTTACGAGTCTGACTCAGTTGTGTGATGTTGTCAGTAGTTTTGACTGAATCATGAATATATCCAATTATGTGTGATGCTGACAGAGAAGAATATTGATAGTCAATAATTATAGGCTTTTCAGGCCAACAAAGTAGCTCTTCCCTCTTTCAATAAATTATCTTATGACATCTATCTTAAAAATTGCTATGCCAGGCCTGACCCAGACTGACTCCACTGACTTTCTATCAGATGCCATCTAAACTCACGATTTATAGTTTACTCACAAAAGGATGGTTAATGTTGCGGATTTTTCAGGAAGCTTTTCAGCATGCCTCCCTGCCACAAACACCTCCTCCACTACAAATCATGCAGTCATGCTAAACTCAGGGAGACTAATATATCTGCTTTGCAAAGGGAAAAAAAACAACACCTTGTTCTCTCCAGACTGTTTCCCTTTCCACCCTACCACGTGAAAGATTCTTACACTGAACACACAACAGGAGAGCTCAACCCAAATCAGTGGTCAGGATGTGAAATGCTTTGAAGCTAAAGAAAGCTGCGATGTGACTTACAAAAACAGAGAGATTAGACAACGAATTCCAATCGACAGTCAGTAGGGAAAGAGACATCTACCTCACCGAGGCATTTCTGCACATCTTCACCTAGAGCTCTTCCCACATTTTAATCAGCTAAATATATATTGCACAACAGGTGTTTATTGGCTTTCACTGGAAATTACGGCCCCAGATCACTTAGTGACACTTGAACACCTCTTGCCAGTGTTTTCTGAGACCAATGAACACTCTTGCCAAGACAGATCTGGGCAGCACTCACAGGCTGCATCCAACCAAGCCCTTATACTATGCTCAAAGAACATTAAGGTTCTCCAGTGGATGCCCCAGAGCATCCTTGCTCTAAAAGGCCTGAATAAGCCTACCACTGCACCCCAGAGCCAACCAGTGCAGCCAGACTTCCTTTGGTAAAATCAAGAACTTCTCTTTGCTTGCAGAAGCTTTCACCCACCGGATTCTCCTTCCTTTACTGGCTTTTCTGTCCACTTTCTTCTTTATTTTGCTTCGTAACTTCTGGATGGCCAGCCATTGCCTGAGGAATGCAAAACGACAGTTACACAACCTTTAGAGCCGCTGGGAAATGAGCATTAGCTACACTGGGGTCTGAGGCACTTCCCAGCCCTTGCAACCATTGCATTGACACAAGCGAAGAAGATCAGAACCTCAGGAGAACAAGTACGAAACTTCAAGTGCCCGTGGTACTGCTTCATCCACAGACATGGCACTGACTGCAGCCACAATGGGACACAGACCAGACCTGCTGATCCAGATGAGACATTGTGGTTCACTGAGAACATTCTACTTGCAGGGAAATCCATGGAGGCCACAAGGCTTGGCTCCATTTTTTATTCTTCCTTGATTATTTTTTTTTTTTTAAGAATCTTTATAATTAAAAAGAAAATCTTTGCAAAATATGAATGCTAAAATCTGTAAAAAATGCCTTTACAGGTACTGCTTTTTTGTTTCAGCCTTGATTACTAGAATGACTTCTGTTTTGCATATTGAAAGCCCATAACAGAATAGATGGTCTGCCACAGACTAAACTGATTCTTTAAGTGAGACAGGTTATGCTAACTTCAAGAACAGAATTACTGTGATGCAACAGACACCATGAATTTATTTCTTCCTTCAGTTTTGCAAATTATATTGAAGATTACAAGCAAGCATTTTCCCCCACCATCTCTGACTATCAAACCTGGCAAATCTAGCAAGCAGTCCTATATAATGCTCCAACTATTACTACACAAGGCTACAAAAGAAAGAAAAGCAATAAGCACTTTCAGAAAGTGCTGTCTAATGCCCAAATGTATTTAGAAGGGAAGACTCAACTTCTCAAACAGAACTTCATCAAGTCAAAGAAGTTTTCAGCGGGGAAAAACTTCTACTAGTTATAAATATTTTTTTTACAAAAATGAGCGTCATCTTACCTGATTTATACAAAGAAAACTCGACATCAGGGAAAAAAATCTAGCAAAATCCAATTACTGCAATCTTAATATAATCTTAATTACTGTAATCTATTTTATTGTTAAGTCAGATAAATGTACAATGTAATCACCACTTAAATGTAATTTTGTCTATATCATGTTAAATTATAGTGAATAGCTTTCCATAATATTCCAGACATACACAAAATAAATTTGACACATTGCACTAAAATTTGGGTAATATTTTACAAGGATAAAAGTTATTTCACCATCACAAAATTTCCTAATGCCTTTTCTTCCCCTCCCCATACAGACACCCCCATACCACTTTTTCAGTGGAGAGCCCCTACTTTAACATTTTCAGCCTTCCTCTGCTTTTACACTTTTTTAAATTATAGCCCCTGGCTATTTAAATGTACACTGTTCATTAAGTAGTATTTGGAAGATTCTTCATTTTCTAACTAGAGAATTAAACAGAGAAATAAGAGCTTCCCTACATGGAATTATATTTTACTTCTGCATGCAGAAAATATTCTCTGATATTGTTTCAATTGTATAGCAGCTTTTCTTACAGCAGGGAGAGAGCATACGCAAGAATTGCTTTAACTGACCTCACAACAGAAGGTTTGATCCCCTGAAACAATGACAAAACAGAGCTCATAATGAGAAAAGGCCAAATTTCAGCAGCAGGCAGACACTAGTCTAGTGACCTAACAGACCCTCACCAGGGTTAAGACACCCCTCTGTGGATTCCCTATGTGCTGCATGGATCACTGACTCAGAAATATTCCAAGTCTGGAACAAGCCTTTGACAACTGGAAAGCATCTTCAGGGGTTCGTCGGCAAACCAGGGCACGGCTAAAGGCTGGCAAACTCCCAGTCACACTTGTGATCCATAACCAAGCAATACGTTACAGCGAACGACTTTCTTGGCTCATCTCATACTGTTTTAATCATTTGTTATGCAATTTCTTACACCAGATGCTTTCTCCAGAGTCATTAAAAAATTTGCCCTCTACAATGAGCTGGACTGGAAGCCCTCAAGTAGTTTTGCACCTCTGAACCGGAATGCAGTGCTGGGGTGAAGTCAGTGATGTTACAGGCAGCTTCCTACTTACCTGCCCATTGCTACCTGGTCATTGGGGTCCAACGAACTGGTTTTACGTTCTATAAGTTCTCGAAGGAGCTAGAAGAAAGACAACAATCCCGTTTAGAAGTACAGTAAAGACAGGTTCATGCAAACAGGCTCACAGGTTTCCCAGAATAGTTAAGAAATCAGCTGCCAAGCTCCCAAGGGAACATGTATGCCTCAATTTCTTGAAACTTCCTAGAAAACCCCAAGCCAAGAACAAAGGCTTTTTAACATTCCCTCTGCGTGAAAGAGTTTTCCAAGGGAAAAAGCTGACAGCTATGATAAAAGTTTAAGTAGATCGTGCCCCTCTTCCAAAAAGGTCCCCATAGAATATGTGACTGGACCATAACACTGAAGGCCACCACAAAGAGTTTCTGTATATAATTTCAGATGGAACTAGTAGTAGTATAGTCTTCCCTTCAACCCATCATGGTTTGTTTAGGTGACACGTCACATCATGTCATTCATCTGATGAGAATCTAAAAGGTTATGCAGAGCCAGAGAGGCACAGTTTAGCAGCACCGTGGCACAAGAAGCTCCACATGGGCAAAGCATACAAACGGCCTTAAGTGTAAGAGCACTGCAAAGCCTCCTCTGGGACTGTCAGAGGGGCCAACTGCTCGGCAGCTGCTGGTCCCAGGAGCCCAGAGCGAAGTGTACAATCCCACAGCAGGCAAAGAAGTGACAGGCTTGGGGGGATGTGAGCAGCTGAGCTTCAGCTCATGTTTCAGAGGCTGGTACCGTACCTTGGGCTCTGGAAAGATAAAAAAGGCCTGAACGTTCACAGGCTGCTGTGTGCACTGCTCCCATGGGCAAGAGATGCTGCACAGGCAGATCTGCAGTAAGACCTCAGCCCCCCAGGTCTCACCCCACACTTCGTGCAGGGAGGGCAGGTGGAAACTGAAACATTTCACCAGACAGAAGTCAAGCATTGCTGGGCAGTAACGCTCGCTCTGAGGAACAGCACAGCAAAACAATTTTTATAGCTAGAGCAGGAATGCTCAAGTAGGCTTTTCTATTTCTTTTCATGTCCTGAGGGCTGGGTTTTGTCCTTTTTGTTTCCTGCAGCCAAAGAATATTGTGAACAGCCTTCTTGGCTACTTGACTGGTGCTATATGTTTATCACCACTCACTGTAAATTGTACGTGCTGTGCCTTGGGTATTAGCCAACATATTAACACAAAGAACAGAAATAACCCCTCCAAAACAGAGGGACACAGGCTGCTTTTTAGATGCTGACATTTCACTGACGAGTGAAGTTACTGTCTCGGCTCAGAAAGCACCCAAAACAGACCCACCTGGAAGCCAGAGAGTCCAGGCAATCCCACAAAGAAGCCAGAGAAGAAAGGATGAAAGATGCTTCTCCTCCACCCTACACTTTTGCTTAGGCAGGGACTAGACTGTAATGGTCAGTTGAGGTACAGCAACGGTCATGGAAAGCAGGGCTTGGAGAGCAGCCATGGTCTTCACCCGGCCCAAGACAGCACGTACAGTGGAGGCAAGAGGACAAGAAAGAAGCTCCACATCCCCCTCGCAGCCGGGGGCGTGGAGGGAAATACCAACTCAAGTGAGACGATGGCATTTCTGAGCACAGCTTGGCTCCAGACTGCCCCTGCGCTCAGAGCAGCGGGCCCTCAGAGGCTTCCTGGGCACTGACGCTGCCCCACGAAGCACAGCTGATGACAGAATTGTCCCGGGCACGGTGCTATGTGAGAAACTCACTGAGCCCCATGGTTTCTGATCACTGAAGTACACTACCGGAGTGAGGGAGGGGAAAGGCGTGCACCCCACAAAAGAAAAATGCCATAAAGGTAGATAGGTATCTTTTTATGAGCCTTTTTTATTTTCAAATAAGAGATGCTGAAGCAACAGAGAAAATATTTATACCTGTCCACATCTTTCCTCTCCTCCAAGGCATACATCGTAACACACACACACACAAAAGAGTGATTCAAGCATAATTAAAAACCCATTGTGACTTTTTTTTCTATTTGCTTATTTTTTGAGATTATTACTGCAGCAATTACATTTAGAAATCCAGGAAGAGAGGTCACTGGTTTATTATCACTAGAAAACAGCAAGCTACTTCTCTGCCCTGTTTATCTGATTGATTCCCAACATCTTTCTGGCACACAATCTATCAGTTTATCTCTCCTACTTCATCACAGTCACTTCTGGCAGCTAAATACAAGATCCAAATCCAGTGTTACACAGACATACGACACAGTAAACCTATGTAACACCACCACTCTGTAAACAGCTGCCCTTAAGGCTAAGCAGAAATGGGATCTTGGTTTCTAGTCAATATTCTGTCAAAAGCAAGGTGGGAGGGAGGGTTTTAACAGCAGCGAGAAATGGTGCAGCAAGGTTTTAGTGGTTTCTTCCTGTACTGGCAATAAGGTGTGTTTACTGTCGCCTCTTATCTTGCCTCCTTGGCACAATGCACAGCAAAAAACTGCTGAGTAGTAACGGCAGAGGCTAAGGCATGAGGAGACAGCAATGCACAGATGTCCCATGCTCTCAGAACACTAAGCAGCAAGACATTTTCAGCAGGACTTGCTCTTCTTGGTAGCCTACCAAATCCAAAGACTGGTAAACTAAGGAGTGCTGCCAAGATCTTACAACTACGTCCACGCTGGTTAGAACAAGATGCGTTTCTGGGGCAGATTCCCAGTGCTGCACCTAGGGAGTGGGCAGGATCTTGTTGGACAGGATCACTCTCCTTTTGGCAAGGCAGCGTTTCCCGCAATGGCTGTGAAGGGCGAGGGGTTGAACTGCGTGCTGCTTAGCAGGGCAACAGCAGGGATCCCGTTATTTGCTGGGGGGCATATCCTCTCCTCTGTGAGCAAAATTAGCAGGGAAAAGCTTTGTGCAGCAGTAGGAGACTAAACCCTACCCACAGCCATCTCCTTGGCACTAACTAGGCCACCAGCCGATCAGCCATTAGTTGAGGCAGAGACGGTTTTGTTGACCTTGGGGCTGACAGTGAAATGTTCTTTCAGTGCCACATCAACCGGAGGACTGGGGATGCTGCTGGGGAGAGGAGAGGGAGACAGAAATAGGGGGAAGTGGAAAAAAAGCAGGAACAAGAGGGAAATTAGGAAACAGAGGGGGAAAAAGTCTGCAAAGCTTCTTACAACATCTAAATAGTGTACATCTTAAAGCTGAAGTTATAAATCATGCTAACAATGGTTACTAAAATAAAAGTGGATGTAGCCAGAGGCTACAACTGAAAAAGTCAGTCTAGACCTGCCTCGCTGCCTTTGGTCTTTAAGGATTTGATTAGTTTTTCCGCTTTCTAGTTCAGAGTCTTGCATTCAGCCCATGCTCCAGAGCCAGCTAGGGCTCACGATACAGAATGAATGATAAATTCATTTACTGAATAAAGCAACAGTGTTTTCACAGCACAAGACTTTAAACACTTCCGAAGCTGCAATATTTCATTAAGCTTGGCGATTCTGTTTAAAATTTATTAGTCAAAACAGAAAACTCTCATCAGACCCCATATATTCCATTAGGAGTGATATATGGTGTCTCCCAATGTCTAATTATTAACTAGGAAGTGTAAGTAAATCACCATCAGCATTAAGCCCTGATGTGTGAAGACGAGAGTTTGAGTTAGGCAATTTCAGCATCAAAAGGCTTTGATTTGAAACGTATCCTTTTTTGCTTTCCCTCCTTCACCTCTTCACATCTTCCCTGAACTTCAAAAACCTAAGCTCAGTCTCCCATGTAAGCAAACACAACTGCCTACCTGCAACGAAGTGCAACCACGTCCAGCAGTCTGCAGCTCAACTACCGACTCCAAGCTGCTCTTACCAAAAGCTGGAACCAGCAGGACAAAGTACGTGCAAAGCGGACAACGGGCAGCAGAAAGCAGGAGATAACGTCTGTATTACCCGTCTTTGGAAGGCAGTGGCGATGCTCGCCAAGAGTGCTCCCGTGCACACATCTTTATGAACTCAGAAAAGCTTTGCTATTAAAACCAACCCAATCAGAGTCCCTGGTCAAAACCAGGAGCTACCAACCACACAAGTAAAGAAGCGCACACAGAGGTCGCGTGGTTTGCCAAGGCCCACAAGCCTTGTTTGCGGAGGGCCGGGAGCAGGCAGGAACTGACTCTGCCTCCTGTGTCCTGAGCATGTGAGCAAGCCTAAAATCTGCAACCACTAGCAAAGAGTACGGCAGTGTTCCTGCAGAACATGTCTGAAGGCAGGAGCTTCAAAATCGGTTAGTATTCACCTGCCTTTGCTGACACCAGAGCCATTGTTAAAATTCACACTGGAGTCAATGATGTGTGCTTTCTAAAGAATTCACCTTAAAAGGACTCCCTCTTGACGCTAGTTAAAGAGATGCACACAAAGTGCACTGTACAAAATCAGAGGGATTTAGAAATGTCATCAGGGTGTTGTTCAAGGGTAATAGAGATTCATTTCTCATTTTAGAGGTCAATTTTCATTTTAGAGGTTAGGTCTCATTTTCATGCACTATCTATCAGTGTTTCTAATACTACAGTTGCTGACCTTTCTGATTTGCAGACCCCTAAGAATTTCCAGTTGAGACAAAGAGCTAAGTATAACCGAAATAAGCCTCGTGACAAAAGGCTTGCTCTTCTTAGACCTCACAGATCAATTCAAATTAATACCTCGCAAAAGTTGATCTATAGTGTATCACAGGAAACAGTTGAGTTTACAAAGCTTAGAAATACAATTGGAACAAAAGCAACACTTCTCCGATGTTATTAAAATCTTCAGAAAAGCCAGTAAAGGCACAGGTCATTTCTGCTACACAGCATCAAAGCCACCTACTCTCTCTTGCAAGCGGCACTGCTGCCTTTGAATTCACCGAGTCAGGTACGCGGAGGTGAGACGCAGTCTCAGCCCGGCCATCGTGCTGGCTGCTGTGCGGGGAAGTCAAAGCAGTTGTACAGGGCTCCCTGCACCAACAGTAATACCAAACAAGGGTCTACCAATGTTCATTTTAAAACAACTGTGCAGAACAATGGAAAAGCAGAACCTCGTACTGCTTTTGCCACCTTAGTCATTCACTGAAAGCAACAGAAACAGAAAAAAGTTGGATAATCTGTGGATTCTGAAACAATGAGAAAAACAGGAGAAACTCCGACTTCAGGTTTACCAGCAGCTGCTAACCTTTAGAACACTCTGTCACTCCTTGGCTAAAAAAATACTCACTTTACTAGTGAGGAACTCTAAAATATTTGCAAATTGCTTATATGGACTTTTCTAGCTACATGTGTGTTTGTTACTAGAGATAGTAAACAAACTACTGTGGTACAAATGTCTGCTAACGGCGCTCCACTATCTTTTAACACAGAATCCTTTCAAAAGCCCAGGCAAATTCCCTTCACCCTGGCTCACAGAGCCGCAACATGACATGTCACATTGAAAAGATGTGTTATCTTTTAACAGGTTAAAAACCAGTTATTTTTTAACAAAATCACTGTAGGAAACAAGGAGACAGAAGCGAAGTACAACAACAGTCCAAGTAAAGAAGACTACAAACCCCAAATGCTTTTCCTCTTCCCTGGTGAAAATGCAAAGTCACTCCTGAACAGAAAGTTGACAAAGCTGCATTTCATCCATGCAATTTCAATACTTTCTAATTTAATCTTTTTCTCCTTTAGCCTTTGGAGAGACATGATAAATCACATGAATTTTCCCATCTTTTTCATATTTATATACGATACAATTATTTAAAACAGCATAAATTATGAAAAGGTTGTTTCTAGTCCAGGACTCGCTCAGCATACATTTTTCCAGGACTCGCTCAGCATACATTTTACACTGCATTCTGCCCCAACTCAGAAACAAACCATTCCTCTTCCTCTTTCAAGCTCCCACACAGCAGCAGCGTAACACCATTTGGATTTCTAGCAACACCAGAGAAAACTTAAGACTGCAGCTCAAATATTATTTTTAAATCCCCTGAAACACTTTTTAAAAATTTCATTTTCTGCAATCTACTTATAATGTAAAAACCTAAACTGCAAGATGAAATCACTGGACAGTCTCCTTTTAAAAAACATTTTATGAAAATTCAGTTTTGTATAAAACAGGCATTGACTTGCGTATTTTCTAATAACCCATTAGAAGAAGTTTCAAATCAAGCTTTAAAACGTGTTATTAACCATCTACCCAGCCATTTGAAAGATACATGCCTGTGATAAGAGTATTGTATTGCCATTAACCTGTGGGATGGTTCGAGACATCTCTTATTCACACAAAACTCTAAATGCATCTAATTAAAGCCACAAGATCAGCTGTCCATATTAATCACTCACTAGTTTAATTAAGGTAAACCAGCTTGTCAGAAAGCCAGGCTTCTCTCTATTCTTCACCATTATCGACTTTTAATAGTTCACTGGATTAGTAATTACTTGTTTATGGCATTATCAAATACCTGGCAGAGAAAAACCATAGCAGTGCCCAGGAAACTGCTTTAGGTGACTCTTGCCTGGGACATGAGGAGAAATTGACCCTACCAAGTAAAGTTTTCTAAAAAGCCACACAGTGCGATTTAGGCACGAGTACGACTCAGAGGAGAAACAATCAGAGCTAGAACTATCTTAACAAGAGATTCAGACTTGCAAGTTTATTTTGCGGCTACTCTGATTAAAGCAGGCATTCTGAGCACTAAGCTAGGAAAAAGGAAGTTTGTGAGATTCCTCGCTCGCTTGTAAAAACGGTATCTGTCACACAGAGAGGGCAGGCACATACAATGCCAGTCCGCAGGGGACAACAATAAAGTTACAAGTCCTACAATTAAGCAACATCTTCTACAAAATCAGCCTCTTTCCTAAGTAATGAGGGTATAGATAAGGAAGGTAGCAAGCCTCTTCCTTGCTATTCAAGCGCACTCACCTTGGGAGTAGATCCCAGACAGCACCAGTTCAACACAAGGCAGCGGCTGAGGGATGACAATCCTCTCCAGCCTACGGGCACTCCTGCCTGGCAAACTGCTGCCAGCTCTCCCTGAAGTCCTTAGCATTCCGTTGGATGTTCCCCATCCACTTTGGCTCTGCTCAGCTTCTGAAGTTGTGGTGATCCCAGACAAGACTGATGATTGCGGGTTGTTATAAAATGCAATCACACACCACATAACCAAAATCGGGGAGGAGGGAGCAGGAGCATGGAGGAAAAAAGGGATTATGTATATTCCTAATTCTCCTTAGGCATACCTGCTGCCATCAATGATGAACATTTGTTCTGGGAAGAGCTGCTACCAGTGGAACGCTTAGCATATGAACGCTAACCTAATTCCTGTTGGAAATAAACCAATTTCCACTCTCTCTTTTACTAGAGGAGTATTTCAACCTAATAATAAAATCTCCACTGTAGCATGTCAGACCAGCAGCTCTCTGGTAGCAGGCTGGAATTTTAAGTCTTAATGCTGCAACATCAGCTGTAATGAATTCTACGTAAATATGACTTCTAAAAATAAAAAGCCTTTTTCTTCCCTTAAAACCACGTATGAGGGAGAGTCTAAAAGAAAAGGAAATGAGGTCTAGCCTCTTGCTGCTGTCAGTAATGAGGATCTTTCTGAAACAATTTAACTATTCCCACCCAGTGCAACCCACATAAAAATATTTCACTTGCATTATTCAGCTCAACTTTACATTACCATTCAACACAGGCCACAATAAAAATTATAACTGCTTATAAAACAAGTGAAGAATACGAGAAAAGGCAAAGTGGGATGAACAGACTGAGCAGAGTTAAATACTGAATCACTGTAAAACTCCACCAGCCACACAAGGTGAATTCCATTGAATACCAAGACCTGGACAAGAAAATTGTTTTTCCACAGGAAAAACAGAATAATTGAAGAGTTTTGTATTATAATCTATAACAAAATAGCATATCTACTTATTCTTTTATCAGTAACTTGTGCATATTCATCAGATCTTGTTCCTTTTTACTTGCTTAATTTCATACTGAAATATACAAGAAGTTAGTTTCCAGTGTCCTCCTTTATCTGAATGTTCACCTTTATTTTGATTACTGCTGGTGGTTTAATAAACGAAACATTATAAAATGTTATTGAGAAAAATGAAAGTGATACTAAAAAAAGTCTGGATCTAAATTTAAATACAAAGAAAAAAGCACCCATCAAAACGTACACATGTACTTTGCAGTAAGTATTATGCACAGAACAGAGGTCAGAGTTCCTGAGCAACCTCAGCTCCAACAACCAGGGACGTTGCTGCTGATTACTACTGAAGAACCAGTTCCCTTTCCACATTTTCTTTATATATGTACATCCACACACGCAATCATACACGCACACAAAAGCACTGCACAGTTATGACCCATCTGAAAGAACACACATTCACCGTATTGTCAGTGGCTCTATTGTAATGCACTCTAGCCTTTCTGAATGCAACGTTCAGCTTCAGCTTACCACCCTGACAAATACAGGAAAGCACTTTATGAAACCAATTTAATTGGGAGGTGACAGAAAACATACAGCCATTTTCTTTAGCCTTATCACTGAATTGGCTTCAGCTCCAATCTCTGCCAAATCCCACTCAACAGAAGACATTAACCAGGTCAGCAGAACAGGTGCTGCGCTGTGTCTGGCAAGGGGCTGGCATCCCCACAATTACTTGCACACAATGAAGCAGTAATCTTTACAGATCATCTCTCCCAAGAAGCATACTGGAGACAGGAGGAGAGGAGAAGGGTGGAAGGGAAGGAGGGAGGGAAGGAGGGATGGATATAAAAAAAAAAAAAAAAAAAGGCAAGAAAGGAAAATGAATGTGTAGCTGCCTCGCGGCTCAGCAGATGTCTGTGTGTGATGTACGAGGCTAGGATAAGCTGTCGTAGCCCGCTGCCAAAGAGTGGTAAGTGATTAAAGCCTCCACCAGGCTAAGCACCATATTTAGAGTCTATGGGGTTTCGAAAGTTGCACCCATTCCTTGCTGTGCTGCCAGATGTTGTTGGCTGGTCCTGCTCCTATTCACTGTGCGCAGGAGGCAGCAGTTGGTACAGCAAGGAATGCAATCTGGAACGTTTCCGGAGGTGCTGTACATTAAACCGGTGTCACCCATCCTTCACCTCTACTGAATGCTGAAACAACTCCAATTTGCTGCCACTTCCCTCTTGGGAAATGGCCAAGATACAGTTGTGCCTGGCAGACCCATTTGTTTTACTCAGGTGATTCTCTTCCCTCAATGACCTCTATTAGTTTAAGTTTTAATTTAGATTAACCCCAGCACCCCAATTAACCAGTGAGGGGAAAAGCTAAGCTGTGACTAGTCATATTTCTGAAATCACGATTTATCGAAGTTAAAGTTATTAGAAGGAAAGACGGGCCATTCATCTATTGCTATTTTTCTTTTAAATATTTAACATTTCATGGCCAATAAGCACGTACTCTGCACAGGTCCACAGACTGTCAATCACAGCTGTTTCTCCTTGACCACTTCACAATTCTGTTACACTAACTTAATTTCTTCTGTGTTCTTAGGGTTCATTTGGCCCCCGTGTTCCACCTCAGTGTTACTTCACTGCCTTACAGATTTGGTCTCTTCCACCACTGCTGGCAACAGACACTCGCTGATCATCATTTTAAAGCCTACACAGATGAACCTGGCACCTTCACCTGCCCAAGGGATGCTGCTCAATTCACAGCAATACTAGCAGAGATGCTCTTACAACAAAGACACAGCCTGGAGAGGAGCTAGCTTGGAATACTATCCTGGCTTCTGGGGTACACTGCCTTGAGTAGATCCCTCGCTAACATTAAATATTCAAGTTGCCCTAATTCTGCACTAGGTGAGGTCTACTGCAAAAATTCTCCTGGACATCTACAACAGTAGGGCTGGAAACATGTTGAAAACCTTCTTGGAGAGGAAAAAACCCAGCAGTGGTAAGGTTTTATGTATTTCCTATCCACAAAACACAGATAAGAATTACAAATTTCAAGTATCTTTTTATTCACCTTTAGTCCTGGCTCTGCAGAGGAAACCCCAAATTTTCAAAGTATTCTAATGCTTCTGGTTGAACCAGTTATCAGAGTAGTCACATGGCAACACCTCTCTTCCACTGCCCCAGCACTTTACTAGCCACCCCAGTAACTATTCAGATCAGAAATTTCTGCTTTTCTAATGCTATAATGATATTTGTTTAGTCCTAAAGTTAAAGCTCTATGTGGATCATCAGAGCAAAACTAGGGTTTTGTGTGCTGGGGAAGGACTTACAGTGAATCATACTCCTCAATATATGCCAATTTAAGTATTTCATAAAGCTGTCACTGTCATTTATTAAATAAATTACAAACACAAGGCTTCCCTAAGCTGCAGCCTCCATGCACTGAGTGCAGATTCCTTGTTTCTAAGAATTTTGCAAATAAAAAGAATAACTGGCTTAAATCCAGGCTGGCACAACTCCAAGAAAAGTGCTAGAGAAGCCCTGCAGCTTTTTCATTCAGTAGGTAGATGAGATGATTGAGGCTGAGATGAGAGTAACTCAGGTGCTTTTGAGAATCTACTAGAATCGGTTTTCATAATGGGACTCTGCCCACAGAGAACAGTCACCTTTAGAGAATTCAATAATTTTTCTCTTGTGTAGCAATGTTCACCAGCAAGAACAACAGGCACAGCCCTTAACCTACAGCCCAGACTCACTCAAGTACAGCAGTACCAGTAACAGCAGTAAAATTTACATCCACAACACGAGTTTAAGCTCACATAGGCCTATATCGAAAGTTGTAAGCAAAGTCCTCTGAGGCATCTATAGAGACCTGGGATGTTAGAACAGGTAACCGAGTTTCACTGGTAAGAGAAATTTAGAGCACAGAACCAACCGCATTAGCTCCGTAAGTATTAAAAACCGACTGGAGCCATAATTCCAACACAGGTTTACCATCACCTACCTGGTGATAAAAGTCATCATCATCAAATATCTCCTCATCTATGTCCTTCAGGTGCCTGTTGGAATCGGACTGAGGGAGGACTTCCTAGAAGCACAAAGGAAACACCAAAAGCTCGTATGTGCGTATTTCTATCTCTAACTGATGACACCATGTGCAGCAGCTTGTAAACACATTTGAAGATATGAAGGAATGGAGAAAAACTCCCAACATAACAAGCTTTTAAGGATCAGGAATACATTTAAAGGCAAGGCAGAAATGCTGCCAATGCCAAAATAGATTTATGATACCTTTACTGGGAAATAAATAGGACTGTGCAAAGACTTTCTGGCAAAATACTACAGATATTTTTAACGTAATGGCAAAAATACATCCTGCAAGTGCAGTGATTCTAAATGATCTCTTAGAATTGAGTATTTCTTCATTCTTAAATACTAAATTAATAACAGACTTCCTACTAACATATTCTGTAGGTTACATGCAGTATGATTTTAGAAGTGACCTTCTGGGTTAAAATTTCTAAACTCCAGAGTAAAAACAAAGTTTTGTTGCCGCTACCTCAAAAAGCGGATTTAGTGAGCATCACTTCCTACAGCACAAGAGGGGCACAATCACAGACCAAACCTTGTTTTCCCCTGTCCAGAACTGGCACAGGAAATAACACAAACACCACAAAACTGGAATTAGAATGTCTACATCTTTTTCTTAGCCATTACATTACAGGAAGCAACACTCAGACATCTCCTTCATAAATCTCTCACAAACAAGAATATTACCTGCTAAAGGCTCAAGCTAACTGTTTTGCAGAGAGTTTCACTGCTGCTACAGAGTGAGTTATATAAACAAAATACCCTTACCGAATTTTCAGGCACAGGTTCAGGGACCGGATGAGATTCCTGTTCCTTCTTTCCCAGCACTGTATACACTGATCGCTTGGTCTGTGTCCGCCGTAGTAATCTCTCTTTGTCCATCATAATATGATCAATCTGAGTCAAGATTGAACGCTCAAAGGCACTGAAACCCTGCAACAACATTAACCAGTGTCAGATAATGCAGAAAGCTTTTCCTCAAGGCAGCAATGTTCCTCTATCTTTCCATGTCAGTGGATAAGCAGACAGCATTCCAAGAGGAGGGGGTATGGGCTTCGTTGCAGGGATTTCTGCTAGGATTTTTTATTTGTTTCTCCCTCTTGCTCCCTTCCCAACCTGAGGCAACCTGATCCTTGGCTTAATAAAATGCCTTTGCTGTTCTGGTTCAGATGAACTTCTCAATGATTAATACTAACTCACAGATGTTAAGGAGACCCTGGATCTTCGGGTGAAATGATTACCCATTGTATTAAAGCATACACTTCATGGAGGAGGAGAGCCACAGAAGCCCCTAGTTCTGTTATAAAACACAAATAGCTTGTTGACCAGCAATAGTGGCATTTTCATAGAGCTTACTTGGTGCTGGAGACTGGCTACGATGAGATGTCTGGCTGGGAGAACATCAATACTATCCAAGAGTTTTTCCCAAAACTTGGAAACCATTTGTCTCTGAAAACTTTTCCCTGCCCATCTGCTCAAAACAAAAGATAGCAGGCTTATGCCTTTGAAATTTGAGGGCTCAGCTCCTTTCCAACTTTAAGTTGGGGAAAATGCATAACTGCGTATTTCTTACTGCTGTAACTCTCAGCTTAACTCGGAACTGCCACAATAGGAAACTTTCAAATCAACTTGTTCCACACACCTCTGCTAAACAATAAGCATGTCAGCACACACACACAAAGACTTGCCTTTCCCACTTTTCCAGATGCCAGCTTTGTCTTGTCATCCCACTTCTGCAAGACGTTGTTCCGGTATGTCCTTAAGTCTGCATACCGCTTGGCTATGAATTCCGGGTAGTCCTCGAACTTTAGCTTTCGTTTTGGGAGACTGCTCCTCTTCTCCTGGGTCTTCTCCACTTGCTCTTCATCACTACTGCTAGGGATTTCGTCATCACTAGAACAAAAACATGCAGACTAAACACCCTACACCACCCTAAGGCAATATGTGTGAATTCTTAACGGCCCCTCCACTACCACCCATGCTTTTTTCCACACCACAGGGATATTTAGACCCATGGTTTAGCCCCTTCTCTGTTATCAGAAAGACTACAAAACAGACTTCTCACACTGGCAGAACGAATTCAGATGGTCATTTGTGCAGATACAGCAGCAACTGACCAGCAGAACAGCAGAGAGGCTGCTCATTGTCCTGTTTGTGGGAGAGTTGGAGGCTTCTTCAGTCTCAGATTCAGCTTCAGAAACATCTTATTTTGTGTCTTATTTTGTATTTACCTCTCAGGTTTTGATTGCTTTCCATCTACCAGATGCCTCGTGCCTGGGTATTGATAAAGCAGCTCATCCTGAAGTTCCACTAATACTTTCAGCAACCCCTCTATGGCTTTACAACCTGCAGAACAAGAGACACACGTGACAATTTCCCACTGATTCTTGCTTCTGATGAAGACTTAGCTTTGTAGTGCTTAGTTTCTCTTCTTGAATCTGAATTTCTGCCTCAGCTTCTGCATGTCCCATTAACTGTTTTTCTCTGATCAGTTAGAATTGTGGTTTTATCTTCAAGCTGATTTATAGCTGTTAATGTCAAACCACAACGCTGGGAAAGAACACTTCTTGCCTAAAAAGGGAGGAGAGGAGGCAGGACTGCCTTCTAAACATCTGCCTGGCTGCACATGGGGAGTACACTGATCTAATGTTTCATCAACAAACATTCAGACTGCAGAGCCTACAGGATTGACATACTGAAGAAGCACCATGTGCAGAAGCGTCTAATGACACACATATGACAACAACCTTTTTTGCCGACTCACTCATTTCTCTCCTGTGTTAAGTTCTACAGCAGAGGCCAGCCTCAGCTCAATAATACAGAGCAACACAAGGGAAAATGTATATACCTACACCCAGTCTAAACTCAACCTCTGACTTTTCTGTCTTGTACACAATGTGCATGTTATAGGGAGCAGAAAGAGGGAAGGCAAGAAGAAAAAACAAACTCCTGCAGGGCTGTGACTACCGCTGGTTTCTACACCACTGTGCTTACCACACAGGAGGTATAAGAAATTAGATTGTAAATAAAATCAAATGTAGCAAGATCTGATCTATGGAGGAAACTTAAACAATGACCTGGCAAGTTTAATGAGAAGATTCTGATCAGAAAAGCAGAACTGCAGGCCCAGAGATCCTTAGAAAGAGAGAAAGTGAAGGAAAAATTTGGGGTAGAAAGGTGTACAAAACGATCAGTACGTGAAGGTTAGTTTTACAGGCATGAGGAGTTGCTTTCCAGGGTATTTGCAGATACAAATCCTGAACGTATATCTGATGCCGTGCATCCAAAGGCTTTCACAGCTGACCATTTTCCGGTATCTGTGCAGATGCAGAGAAAACAATCTCTGTTCCAATGATCCTATGTTCTCCAAGGACACACAGTTGCAGCTGACTGTGGGAGGGGTTAACTGCACACTGTTGCAGCATCTGTTCTTTAAAAATACTTCTTTTGTGGCAACGAACAAGCCTCCCCGCAGAACGCTCTGATATAAAACAAGTGTTTGTCTAGGCCTACACAAAGTCTCCCTTTGTACATTGCTACGCATCAATCACAGGGTCAGCTCTCACAGGTAAAATGCTTAGTGTGCTTCTACCCAAAAACCTAAACTGAACTTTACACAGGTTAATTTATATTTACCTGACACTGGCGTAATGCCTTCTGCTTTTACAAAGAGGCACCGCAGAAAGGAGAAGAAATGCGCTGCTTGGATAAATGTAGCACACCACTTAAGGATCTGTTCTCTTTGCAGGATACATTCAGGCCAGCTTGGCTTCCCTCCCACCCACCCAGAGCGAGCGTCCTCACGGGGCAGCTGTACCTCGCGCTGACAGAGCACCTGGATTTGTTCTGAGGGCAGGAGGAGCACTGTGGTGCTGCGATGTTCCCCAGAGCTTCCCCTGGTACCTCTGCGGCCAGTTCCTCCACTGACATGAAGTCTGTGGGGCTGCTCTGCTTAACTCCCAAACCTGTTTCTTTCTTTGTAGTTAGCATAAAAGAATGGAGAGGACTTTTCACCACCTGATTTTTTTTCTTCATTTGTTTTTTTTAATGGAGGACACTGAGATCATGGGTGGGGTGAACAGCAAATCTTCATCAGCCAAAGACAGTGCAAGCAGAAATCAGCCCAGACGCTCAGAGGTCTCAATCTCCCGCATGTTACCACTGTGATATTGCTCAGTTGTCACCATCTTCAGATAAATTACGGCCTGACCTCAGTAACAGGAATGTCAAGGAGAAGATGTTTTAAAATTTTTGTTGCACGTCAGCTGTTGGATCCCTCCTCCCCCAGCCCGCAGTTCATTATAGATACGTTCTGACAACTCTTCTATATAAACCTATTAACGGATTAGGTTTGCTGTACTTGTAAAACAGTCGTGTGTTAACATCAAAACAATTCCAAGAGACAAACAGACAAAAGCCCTTAAAAATGCATTTGTTGTATGTGTCTGCAGCTAAAGTGTCACTTGCAAAAGGAACGTGCCCCCACCCTAGCCTGAGTGCACAGCTTACAACAGCAAAATCTTTCCCACTGCCTGTAACACAGCTAAATGTCCCCAGAGCTTCTGAAACTGTTTATTTTCTACCCGCTGCCTACCCTCCAGCAGCAGTGCTAATGCACCCCAGGCGGCTTTGATCCTGTCAATTACAACTGGAGTAGCACTCCAGCTCTTCTGGGGTATATCAGGGCCACGGCAAGCAGGCAAGGAATAAAGACAGGCTCAAGCTCCCCCAGGCTATGAGATATGGACCCCAACAGAAGTGGGGATGGGGAGCAATTTTATTTGGAGTGAAGGGGATGGAGAGGGCAGGCAAGACAATGACTGTGGCGTCTAACCAGGTGGGAGGGCTAATTATTCCAGATAGTGGCTTCATCATGAGCCTCTTACAGCTGGGTAATTTCCGTGTTTTCAGTTCCTGTGTATTTAATAGCATTATTGGATGGCATTCTCATTGTTACTGTTGGCTGCTTAAGTGCGCTGTAAACTCAACTTCAGAAGCCAAGTGTCACCCTCCCCTGCCCTCTTCCCATCCAGCCCTGCCCTATCCATTTCATGTTTAATTCCAGAAGGGACTGTTTTCTTCCCAGTCTCCTCTCTCTCTTCACCTTCTCTTCCCTCTAATGCCCTCATCTGCCTTTACACTGTCTGCTTCGGGGAGAAGACTGAATCTATCAGTGAATGAAGGCAGCATAAAACAAAACCATTTCATAGATGCAAACTGTGTCATTTTGAAAGAAAGCCGGATGCTAACCCTCCTGCTAACCCTCCTGCTCTCCTACCCGCTCCAGCACATTTTTTTTAACGCTGCTCCTTGTCTGAAACAGACAATTAAACAGAAAAGAGCCACAAACATGGAGCTTTCAGGCACGCTAGTACATTAAGGCAACCAACTAGCAGCTTTCACATGTGATAACCATCAGGTTTGTACCTCCTGCTCCCTTCCCCGCTCTGTTCACAGAACAAAGCCAGCGATACCTCCTAAGAGCACAGGCAATGCCAGCCCTGACCATGTAGCAGGGGCCTCCCACCGCCATCAGCTGTGTGAAGCCCTAGGCAGTCCCTGATTTTCAGTTTCTAAAGCTTTCAGGACCAAGAAAGCATTGACACTAAGGTTTTCACAAGCATCACAAACTGGCCAAGGCTGAGGCAATGCTGTTCAAGCTCTATGACTGCCCTCCCATCACTCATTCACCATCAGGAAGATCCTGATGCCAACAGCTTATGCCCAGAGCTACATGCACTAACTGCTGTCAGCACCACTTCTGGGAGTTGCTCTGTTGTGTTCAGCCAGCAACTGCAGCTTAGACATCCCCAGCTGCCCCTTCCCAGCCCAGTGCACCCAGCAGCAGTCAGTGACTGCAGGCACAGCACTGCCAAAGCAGCTGAACTACCGTAAATTGCAGTAAGTAACCCCCACACACACTTGACTTCACAGGCATAGCTGACCACCCCAGTTAACCCCTCTGTGCCTCTCCCATCGTTTCTCTCCTCCTCTCTGCCAGCAGCTTTGCTGCATCTCTCTTGTAACCTGCACTGCAATGTGACAGGGTAAATATTCCACCTGATATGGACATCAGTGTCATAACTGACATGTTTAACATTGGGCCAATACATTACCAGCAAGAAAAATCTCCTTTTCCAGGAGTTACATCTGCACATCCCACCTGTGTTTTTTGAGGACAGGTGGCTCAGCACTGCCTTAAAAGCAAAAGAAGCTGGATCTCTTTATGACATTTCAGTACGAGCAACTGAAATCCCCAGAACAAGAAGTCATACTCTGTGTGTAGGAGAAGCCAGCTACACCCAGGACAACAAGCAACCCCTCCTTCCACCAAACCTTTTCTAAAGCTGCCATTTGGGAAAGAAAAAAGGATGCTGAGTGGCATCTATCTGCAGCTGCTCCAAGAACACAGCAAACGTGGTTTGAATATAACTTCCAGCTTAAATAGGACTCAGAGTGTCTGTAGTGAGATGCTAACTTGTAAGAGTCACTTTTAAGAGTCCATGGGAGCCCCTTCATTTTGTGTACAGGAGTGAAAAAGTTGTTCCAGATCCAGCAGACAGCATATCAATCCACCAAGAAAGCTGGGAGCCAGTATCAGTAAATCAAAGTGTGCCTTTCTGTTAATACTCTCTCATATGTTCTCATTTTATACATCCCTTCACCCAGTCAGAAAGTAGCCCTGGAGTATTTAGCTCCATTCAGGGATAGCACTGCCATGTATCAAAGTGTCAGGAGACACACCAGAGATGAAATCTGTCCTACTGCTCTCAAACCACAAAAATCAATTTTGTCAATGCCAGTGGTTACGGACAAACCGGCTGTGCTGCTGGCATCCCCCTCGGTGTGGGGTAGCTCCAGGGTGCAGCGCACCAACCCCACCAGGCGCTCCCTCTCCAGCCCTCTCTGCACGCAAAGGGCAGCTGTGCCTCCCGCTGCCACTGAAACCCAAGAGCTGCCGCGCTGGGGACTTGCAGGCACGATGGCTTCTGTGCTTGCCCACTGCTGTAAGTTCAGCATTTCTACAGCAAGGCAGCTTCCTGCGCAGAAAAATATCTGCGCTCTTTTTCATGACCTCTAAAAATGGGGTCTCATTTCATCTTCCCAGGCAGCTGCGGAGAGCGGCAGCTGGTGCGGAGCAGCAGGGAGCGGCCTCACGCAGAGACACTTTAAGTCGATGGAAAAAAGCCAGTGCCTCAAGGCCAGGCTTTCAAAGGTATTCACAGAGAGCCAACCAGTGGGATTCCCAAAACTGCTCCACCAGGCAAACTCCTCCCCGCCTGACCCTGCTGCATCCATCCAGCAGATCCGGAGTAAAATGGTTAGGGACAGAATCCTAAAAAGTGGGGTGAAAACTCCCAGGATTTTCACACCATTGTTTTATGTTTGTGGCATCTTCCACAGCTTAATGGGGCAGGTGCTCCCCTACAGAACAGTGCCTGCCTGCTACTGAGTCCACACTGTATGCAAACACAAACAGAGCATCGTTACCATGATGTACTAGCATGGAACACCACACGCACAGGACACGGCTGCAATTCAGAGCCCACGCCGAAGCTGGAAATTAACTACCGTTTCCCCTCAATTAAATCTGAGGATCTGGCATCCCAGGAATATCATCGGCATGCAAGCTTTTAATCTTCCATGTACCTCCACAGGCTGCATGAAGTGCTTACACAGAAAAGCTGGAACAATGCTGGTGTCTGAACCACGACACACAGAGCAAAAGCTGAGCTGCCCAGCACTGGGTGAGTTTCCCCTGCCACCATGGAGAGTCACCGTGTCCCTGCACGGAACAGGCACAGTGCCCGGCCCACCGGTCACACTATGCAAATAAATAGAAGGAGAGGAATCAAGCCTCTTTTATTTTAATAGCCGTACATAATGAAGAGTATCTTTATCTGGTACATGCGTTTATCCCAACATTCAGATGAAGAGGGGAAATTTTCACTCCTTTCAAACGACTGTGGGACAGGAGTTAAACTACAGGTCAAAATGGCACTCAATATGCTGGCCTGAGAACAATACTTCTCATTCAAATCCACAAGCCAGCCACTTGCACTAGTCATCCCCAGCAATTAATCCCCCACGAAACACGTTTGATTAAATCTTTTCAAGCAAATCCTTTGCTTTGCTTTTGTTAGTTCACTTCTTGTCAACATCTATTAAAATATGCCTTTAATTCTCCCACAATCTTAAAAAACACCAATTCCACTGTCTTCAACTTTAATCAACTGTATGGCCGGCATTTTTCATTTCATAATAATGTGCTGTTTGGAATTCAAGAGGCAGGCTCAACATCAATCATTCGGCAAGAATTTTTCCACTGCAATAAATATGCAAATGAGGAAAGCCAGTCAGTCGTATTTCAGGCCCGACTTGCTAGTGTTTTAAAAAAGACACAAATTTATTAATTGCCGTTGGCCAGCGGAATCCTATTACTTTGGGCATTGATTACAAAGCTGTGTGAGTGATTATTGTGCAACTCGCAGGCTATCCAGGCATGAGGAAAAATTATTAAAGCAAGGCAGAGATTATCAACTCAGAATAACAATAAGCCTTAACATTTTAGGCCTCTAACTTCTTCAACAAAGAATTACGCCAGAGCTCCAGTGTATCATAATTCTGAAGTCTGTCAGTATTACTTTTGGAGCTTGCTCTATATTCCCAACAGCAGAGCAACATTACCAGCCAGGAAAAGGCGGGGGGAATTCCTCCAGGTATTGCATCTTAAACACAGGGCTTTGGACAACAGCTTTTCTGTAATTCCCGCTGCGTAACTAACCGTAGGAGCAACAACATGGTGCAGGCAGGACTATCACTATCTTCAGATTTTCACCCTGTACATCCTGGTGCCCCAAACCCAAGATGGCACAGAAGCAGAAGGCTACCGATAAGCATCAGACAGAAGCTACACCAGCCAACCTAGAGCCCTCTGGCAGCAGAGAGTGATCTGATTTTTTTTAGAGGTGGTATAGTTACATACACATTTCTCACGCACTTAAGCTGAATCCTAGCACAAAGCACTTGTAAATCTGTCCAGGTCATTTTAGGGAATTATGGGAGTAACATTCCCTTCACGCTTCCCAAAACACCAAGATTGTGGAATTTTATCAAATGACAGTAGGAAAAGGTCGACTTTTCTGCCAATTGCAATAAAAAGGTCTGCTCCACACCGAAGGCCCAATTTGCTGGTTCCATTGGAATGCAAATGATGCAAAGCCTTTGCAGAGGGGAAAATTGTATTCCTTCAGCACAAAGGAGCCAATGCTGCAAACCTCTTTCACACAAGCAGTTCAACTGACTCCCAAAGAGTTACAGAACAGACTCAATTTAGCCCTTTCACTCTAATTTGACTGCATTTGACAGTAAGGACAACAGGATCAGACACAGATGAGTTTGCTAAAAGTAAAGAAAATAACTAGATGCAACAACAGAATAAAAGGTTTGGTATTCAAGGATTTTATTAGTGGGGACTGGGGGAGGGGGAAAGCTGAGAAGGGAAAGAGAAACACTTCCATGAAGTTCATGCTCTACTGATTTGCCTCAACCATCATCTCTTGATATCAGTCCAAACCAGGGAGGGGATGGGGCTTGTAAAAATGAGATTTATAAAAACTGATGTTTTACATTACTGTAAATGTAAAGAAGCTGACAGCATGCATTCCCGTCTCTGCGAGGCAGGAATCCCCAAGTACATATGCAAGAATGAGAAAGGAAGAGGAAATGTGAAATTTCATAGTTATCTAGATATTAAGGCCAGAATGGAACATTAGCCCATCTAGACTGACCTCTCCACATAATACCAGGCCATTAATTATATTTATCATGACAAGCACCGAGTTTCCATCTCAAGGTAACCAATTGCCAATTAATCCGAGTTAGCTGACATTTGCACATGCTTGTCTGGATGCTCTGCAAGCCTTTGTTTCCCTGCATCTTTTTTGTGGAGTATACAAGCTAACATGCACAAGTATTTAGCTAAACTCAATTTAATTAGCTACTAATTATCCTGGGAAGCTCAAGTGTAGGCAAACCTATTTGATGTGCTTTAAGTGTGGTGTAATCCCATGGTCCAGAGTTTGGCTGTACGGGATCAACAACTACGGACTCTCCTACCATTTCTTGCACAAGAATTCATGACAGCTTTAAAGTAAACCTCAAACGCCAATAGTGTCCAACACGTATGGCTATGGAGATAACCTACAGAATGGGAGCATTTCCTTTTTACCACATCTGTACAAGAGAAGCAGACAAAAATTCCGCTCAAAAAAGACTAAATACCACACTTGGCACTCAGTAAGGAAGGGCAAGAGGGCTTTTTTTTCTGGAAAAAAAAGCCCCAAACTATACGTGAAATAAACATCCAGCACTACTCCACTACCTCCCACACAGAATTTCTGAACAATTCACAGACAGTAACAAGAAGTCACAAAACATTTTCCTGGGACCTTGCAAAGCCCAAATTCTGCACATGCACAAAACATCACACACCCCCATTACCAAACCAAACACGCACGAACAACAACAGATCTCCAAAACCAAGACCTGTGCCTTTGTCTAAAGTGTCTCACTTTGTATCTCTACCATCTCACTTGCTGGCACATATGCAGAACGGCCAACCATGAGCCCAGGAGTGTATCACCCTTACTGACCCCAGTTTTTACTAAAAGCTCTCAATGGCACAGGATCATTACAGTAAAATTTCTAGAAAAGGCTCCAATTCATTCATTTATTTCAGTCGAGAGAAAAGTCTTCATTAATGTCAACAGGCTTTGGCTCAGTCCCAAAAGGAGTTGAATAGATTCTTCATTAGATCAGAGAGGAAAGGTGAAATTTGGGGACACCTGCATTCACATCCATTTAAATCAAATTCAACCCTGCATGAATCGACAAGCATGATGTTTTTTGTATTCATAAAGTGTCTAGACTAATACAATTCAATTAAAATGAACTACCAGTTTTAAGTGGGCTAGATCTGATCACAATAATTTACACTCAGGCTTGAAACTCAGTTCTGCTGTCACACATTTGTGCAGGCTCCCAGTAAAATCTTCAAAGCAAGAATATATTTAAGTCCATGATCTTGCCTAGCACCAATTAATCCTGTAACTGCTCTGTGCCTCTGGAAACTGTGTAATCTCCCTGTGCCTCAGTTCCTCCCCCACTCCCCTGTGACACCTACCCTGCTCTGTATTAATGCATTATCATCTCCAGATGTACGTATGGATGCATTTTAGTTTTAAAAGTAATCCACAAATACAGATGATAACAAAATTATCAGTGAATTATTGGCAGCTGATTCCTGCAGGCTTCTCCAAAAAATCCGGAGCCTGTGTCAACAAAGCACATTTCATCTGACAGCTTTTCTCTAACCAGATGTGTAAAACGACAACCAGGTGCAGCCAAGGAGCGAGGCAGAGGGTGACCCATCAGACAGAGCATGCTGCACAAGTGGAGAGGAGGATGCGTAGGAAGTAAACAGGTTCTCCAGTACCTAAAGCAGGCTTATCTTATTCAAAGTTAGTCAATGCTTAATGAGCTTCTTCGACATGACTTACCTGGATGTCGTACAGAATGTAGTTACTACTTTTTTTAAGGACCAGGAATCAGAGGAACAGAACCCAGCAAAAATCCTCTATTAAAAAGACACTGAGAACCAACAAACAAACATACACTGAAGAGATACTAAAAAGAATCTCTCCCAGTGTTGAGTCCCTTTTCAGCAAAATATTACAGAACCAACCCAGAAGAAAAGAAAGATACTAAGTGTTAAGCATTTATACAGCAATGTTTAATATGCAAGAATGTAAAACCAGAAAACACATGGCATCTTTGGAGGTCTCCTGCTGGCAATGAATGTAAGTGGGATTCTTAATCACATCCTTAAGAGGCCTCATCCACAAATGTGCTGTTCAGTCACAAGCCACAGATATTTGTCACGGGAGCAGTTAACCAACCTGGCGTACCAAGAGCCCAACTCAGGCAATTACTAGAAAGGTCCACACAGCTCCAGGTGGAAGCATAGTCCTTTGCCAGCACTCTGGCTACAAATGCACCTATTTCCCTCCCAGAAACAGACATTTCTGGGTGAGGAAAAGTGTTTGCCTGGACCTCACATTACAGGAATAAAAAGTCAGCATCTCCTTCATCTCCCGGAAGACAACAAACGCCCAGCCTTGTGCAGTCCCAGGCAAGTCCTGCAAAGTTCTGGAAGTGCTCCTTTTGGCTCTACTTTTTAATAAAACAGGATTAAACAGCAACCTCCAGCTAGCTGCACCTCAGACACGTAACACCTTAAGGGTAACTAATAACTAAGCAATATGTAATACAATTTATCCAGCAACTGACTCTGAGCTGAAGAAACTGGCTATGGTAAGATTATTCATATAAGGATTGCTTCCTACAAACTTTCCACATAGCTCACACTCGTTTCCCTTGTTTCATCTTTCCACATCTTTCTTTTGAATAAAGTTTCTTCACAGCACCCCATTTAAGACACATGTTGAAGGATGTAAAAGTTGCACGCGGTCTACCATTCTGCAGTCCACACTCAGTATGGAGAAGGAAAGGCAGGACTGGGAACCACTGTTCAGGCAGCAATTGCCATTTCCTATTTCAAGGTGTAATTGCACCCCTAGAGTGGCCACAAAGAAACACACTATCTGCAACACCATACAGGCTGCAAGGAGCACTGCTGGTAGGATACTGGTCTCCATCACTGCATTTAACTTACTCCCAAGAGGCAAGAATGCACTATTCTACTGTCCTCAGGCCCTGGTGCAGTCTGCTTCTAGAGCGAACAAGGTCACGGGCTGCAGCATCGCTCATCAGCCTGCTGTGCTAACTGCAGCACTCTTCAACGCCCTGACTCCAATACAAGCTCATCTCTTTTGTGAGCCCAATGCAACAATTCTTCTGGAGGAATTTCAAAGGGGATACCACAGAAATGCTCTATAATGGGGGAAACAATGTTTTTTCTGGATAATGCACCCTCCTTGGACACAAGGAACACTGGAATTGTGTTCCATGCATGGATGCAATGCCACTAGCTCGCAGCCACAGAGGATGTCCATGGATGAATCGTCTAGGGTAACATCACAGTCATCAGGAAAATAAGACCTAGCTGACTACAGGGAATACAAATCAAAGTTCAAACATCACTGTGAGTTAAGAAAAGATGCACAAATTTCAGCAGAATTTAAAAAGCTGTATACAACTCTGTATCTATTAGCAGTAGACAAGGCACTGTGCTGAAAAGTTCAGGCCGCTGCTAGGCAGAGCTCACTGCTGCTGCTCCATTAAAACATTAATAAACCAAGCAGGTTTGGGGATAATGGCCTTGCAAGCACATGGAGCATTTAATTTGATTTTTTTTTATTTGATTCACTTTATTCAAGTTTATTTTCTTATTGATCACAAACCTTTGTATAACTTCTCCACAGCTCTACAAAGTGTAAATAACAGTTAATTTTTGTTGTCCCCACTTTTTGTTCCTTCAGCAAGCAAATCCATTCTTACAGACCCTGCATATCTACTTTTACCAAAACCAGCATTTTCTCCATTTCTCCATAACAATTTATCTTGAGCTTATGCTGAAAAATAGAAATGCAGGATTCCAGTATTTTCTCTTAATCCACTGACAGATTAAGTCAAAGCAAAAAAACAACCAACCAACCAACCAAAAAAAAACCAACAAAAAACCACAACCACACAAAAATTCAGCCAGTAGTGTACCTTTCAGGGACCTATTGAACTCTTGGAAAGTGAAAGCATATACATATGAAAACATATACAACTACTCGTCCCTCTAAAGTCTTGCGATTTCCACCAGCATCTTGCCTTCCGCAAGATCCTCACCCGAGTTCCCCTATGTTTTTAACTCCTCATCTTGCCAACTAAAAACTTAAAATAACGTATTACACTATTTAAAAGCTAGATTTCCCAGCTCTTTTTGTGGAGCATAAATTACTAGTCACTGAAAAATTCCCAGCTTAGTATTTTTAACCAGAATTATAAAGAGAAAGTAATTAAAATAGCAGAAACAGAGCTACATGACTGTATCGGGAAGCCTAGCTACCCAGGGCACATAGAACAATAGCTTCTAGCCTTTCTCGATTGAGAGATACCATTTCTTAAAGCTCCTGCTGCCCCCCTGCCCCCCAGTTAGCTGTGAGGGTTTTGTCACTGTATCAAGATTTAACATAACAAGCCTCATACCTAGGAACTGTTAATTCCTGACATTGGATGTGTCTTCACTAATGTTGCTTCCACCTCTTCTTTGGCTCTTTCTTGCCCTTGAGGTAATTTTTGGTGACATTTTCATGAAATCCACTCCTAACCTTCCTCCCCCTTGAAAACATACACAGAAATATGAATGGCAGGCATGCAATCTGTGCAGAGACACAGCACAGAAACTTGCACCTTGCACTCTTTTTCTATGTAAATAATGCAAGGATCCTGCGGGAACATGCCAGGGATTGGAATTTTTAATTAATGGGTCTCTTTAATGTGCAAATCAGGAGCAGATTGCAAATTCTGACTTGCATTGATTATGAAAAACATTAATTGAACGTGCAAGACCCCAAACAGAGGCAACATCTCAAGCCCTGGACTAGACTGGAAGATACCGTGCAAGAGAATACAAATGTATCTTGGAGAAACAGACCACTCCAGGCAGCAGCATCTCAGACACGTAAGCTGTGGGAGTTCACGTGTGCAGCGCATTAAACGTTAAACATTTGCACCACATTCCCACATTCAGCGCACAGCCACTGTGATTTCAGTATTAAAAACCATTCAGACTTTCTCCATGGATGCAAAACAGGAATAAACATGAGCTCCATGACCACAGTTCAGTCTCCAATTTGTATGTAAAAAGGGTGACAGAAAAAAATCTGGAATATAATTAAAAATTTTTAAAAAAAAAGGGAAAGAAAAAGTAAGACAGTGCAAACAAAGCAATGCTGTCTCTTTAAACAGAAATTCATCCTATATAAATTATGGCCATAAACTTTTCCTGCAGTGCAGCCTAATTAATTCTTGTTCTATACACAAAGGGAAATGCTGGGTGACAAATGGGTGTGAAGCCTGAAAGCTGCCAGGTCTGCAAAACATTTTCTACTTCAATTTATAAGCAATTTTGCAGTAAATCATCCACCAGAACCTGAGATCTCAGGAATCCAAGACTGTCCAAAGCACACTGTATCATTTGTTTTTAAAAAATTATTTCATAAAAGATTACAAAAATAATAAATCAAACACTTGAGGTTTTGTAACCTCCAATCTCAAAATTTGGAAAACATGCATGACCTTACCATTTTCACTCAGATCTGGCTTTAAAACTGCAAATGCTGTTGAGCATTGCTGTCTACTCTTTAACACAATTATACTCAAACCCTCAGGGAATTTCCCTACCACCACTGGCTGCATCGAGGGTTGTCACAAGTGGGAGATACCAAAGAGGCAAATACTCGAAGGACCATTTTCCATTTCAAAAAATTCGTCCTTCCTGTGAGCATAGAGCAGAAATTTCATGAGAAATGGAAGGACTTGGGATAAGTCACTGAAAGCATTTGGGGCAGCTTTCAAAGACATGCAAGGGACTTGTCCAGGACCTCAGAGAGACCTGGGTGCCAAGACCTGTCCGTGCCATCCTGCCTTCAGCTGGCTACAGTGTACACCCAGAGTCAGGACTTTTGGCACCAAATGCTTTGTGCAACTTGAACGCGAAATCATTTCCATGTACTCCATGAAGGTGACTGAAAGCACGCCAAATGTATTTTGTGGATTTGGAAAGAAGTGCTGAGGCTTCCCTGAAAGGAGAGTATCATCCAGTCCAAAACAGTGTCAATGTCACGATTATCTCAAGATTCAGTACTTACAAAGTCCTCTCTTCCACTCATCTTTTAAACTTTCTCCTGCACAGTTCTTCTAATTTTTCCAGCCTGGGGAATGGGATCCTACCCATAAGCTGGTAATGCAACTGGGATGAGAACTCAGGAGTCCACAAATGTTCACCCAGCCCATTACATCACTGTTCAAAATCGAGTAAAAAAAAATTTGTTTTTATAGAAGCCACTACACCAAACCACTTGATCAGCTAAAAACTAAGACTTTTACTGGAAGGTGATTTATAATAAGTGAGATTTTTTTCCCCTTCTCGTAAATCGAGGTGCATCAATTCATGAAAGAACTTTAAATGTATCATGATGTATATTTTCAGAAAGGACTTTGTTTCACCTCCTGAACCAACAGGTCACAGCCCTGTTATCCAGGCAGAAGCTCTGTGAGTGACAATGTAACACAGCTCAGACTGCCCACCAGGTAAAGCTCTAGCTGTCGATTGGACATGAGTCCCTCTCACAGCGCCCAACGCAGCAAACTGAGAGAAATGGGTCCTTGCCACGTAACACCAGCTACACCCCCTAGTCTTTCATAAGATCTTCACATACAAGTTTACTCCTTATTTCATGTTTGGCACTTTGTAACTTCTGCAAAGAGCATCTTTGCAAGGCAGTGAAAGGTAGCTGCACTGGACAATAGCGTAGCTTATAAAAAATTACTATTTACTGTAACCTACTTTCTGTAGAGTTCCAGATTTAATTAAAAAATAAATATATAAGTAAAAGAAGGAATATAACTTTGGTCCCTTAGAAAGCGCCACAGAACACTAAACAAGTGCAGTAGTAGAAGAATGTTCCTACATTCATTATTTTCTGGTCTGTCAGTCCGAGCACTTCCTCTGCTGAATTTGCACAGGTCCACCCAGCTTTATTTTCTTGCTGTTTTTACAGATGAAATACAGAACATGAACCCAGGCTACCAGAAACATCAGAGTGTACCAAGGCAACTTTCCTGTTCAGATTATGAGAAGAGGGTGGGCAGGGAATCACTGAGCAGTTATTAACAGTGGATTTTCCTTTAGTGTTCTGGACAACTGAGAGATTAGCCTCTCTGCTGTACCGTGTACAGTATTATACTCCATGTTCTTGGATGTATTTTGCTTATGGGAAATATCAAAATGTCAACCATTGTTTCTGTTAAAGGTCTTTAATGATATTGCATTTTAGACCTGTAATGAAACATGGTGCTCAGTGCAGTTTGTAATGCATCTCATTAAATACATTAATAACATGTATTTCACTGAAAGGTCAGCTTAGTATTGTTGGGAGTTTGCCTTTCTTTCTTTAATCATTTCATTTAAAGCAGCAGAGCTAACTTTAAAATATAAACTATCTCATCTGCTCTAACTGCAGATAAGCTGATTAGCTGCCATGTTCAAATCAGGTGTAAGCTGTAAGACGAGTCAAAACTTGGTGTAGGGGCAAGATTCAGGGTCAAGTTCAACGATGGCGGAAGTTCCTAACCCAGTTTTAAGATGACTTGTGCCAGCCCAGGCCAAAATTTCTCCATGCACAGGTATCACTACAGCATGTACCGACTGGCACAGTGTGGCTGAGTGGATATACAACCACAGCCAGGCAGATGGCCCCAATGGCACCTCCGGCCTTTAACATGAAAGGCTGCAGGCACCACTATGGTGTTTCCTACCAACTGGTTCCCATAAGGTGCTCACCTATGGGGCTCAAACGTTGTGAGAAGTCAACAGTATCTCAAGATTGGGAATGAAGAAATAGAAGTGAAAGGGATAACCACCCTGGCAAGCTTTAAAATGCTACTGAGCTTATCTTTATAATTCACAAATCACTGGAAGAATATCCTATGAAGTTCATTAATTTCTGATCAGTGTGATCAGAATCTGTGCTCTGTAAATACTGTCATCTGTCTGGGTTTTGACAGAAAATAACATGTCAGGGAGGAATGGGCACCAACCGATACCTGAAGTAGTTAGCGTTTATTCCTAAGGATAACATACCAGACATTTATCTCCCTGTGGATTTCCTTAAGACTAGAAAAAAAGGCGTCCAATCCTAAAAATTAAATAGACCCACAACACACTTTTATGGGGTTTTTGACTACTTTGCACTTATCAAGTGGTGCATGCACACTGTATTTGCCATATTGGAGAATCGAGTACAAATTTCATCAGATTGGTATAATTAATAGTAATCCTAAAAAAACAAACAGAAGCAGCAGCTCCAAGCTGAAAAGATATTTGCTGTTGATCAAACAGCACAGGCCCTCTCCTTTGTGCTACATTACTCCTGGTTAGGGCAAATCTTTGTATTCACTGACCCAGCACAAGATTGGTACCACAAGGTGTCTCTGGACAAAGAAGCATCCTAACACGGCACCCAACAGCAATAACCAAACCTATTATTTCTAAGATAGAGCACAAACCAAATTTGATAAGCAAGCTAGAAATCACAGCAGGACTTGAGCTGAGACTAACCAACAACACGTAAGTGATAACAGGCCACCAGCAGAGATCAACTAGGCATATACACACACGGGTGACAGGAGACATTTTCTTTGGGGTAGCAAACAGTTTTTGGTTTCTGTTTGCACAGTATCTAATTAATGTTTAAGGCAATACAAACCAACAGCTAATACTAAAGACATGCAACCCAAAGCCCTCACTTTCCCATTAACACTTTCCCCCACAGGCAAAACATACTGGCTACAGCAGTCTAACCAAAGTAGAAAGGTTAAAGAATTCTTACAGATCTCGACGGCATTGTCAAATTCTTGTCCACCTTCCTTTCTGAAGATTGGGTAGGTATCTGGCTGTGGAAGCCGGTTGACTGTCATGAGTGCCTTCTGCATCTTGATTCTCCCTTCCAATAATTGATCCCACAGTGCTTCATAACAAAAGAGAAAATAAAACAATTATTTAGCAAGCCAAAGCATTTGCTCCTTCTGAAGGAGCTGCTGACTTAACAGCACAGGCCCTCTCCTTTGAGCTAAATTACTCCAGGTTAGGGCAATTCTTTGCGTGTGCTGACCCAGCACAGAATTGGTACCAGAAAATGTCTCTGGACCAAGCAGCATCCCACCCTATGGTCCTGACTGCAATTCTGTGATCCATCCCTTTGTTTTACTGTTAAAAGGACATTCTGCAAGTGGAAGTTTGATAGTTTAATAGGACAGATAGGAAGAAATTGCATTCAATATTATACTTTGAAAAGAAACAGAAGCAGTATCAGCATCATTGCACAGCACTACTAGCGTAGGATGTCCCCATCCCACAAATATATTCAGTACTGGTTCAATTAAGCCAGTGGATAAATGCACTTCATAACACGAGATTTTGCAGCAGCAGTGACATCAGCTTGCACAGCAGATTTGGCAGAACATTTGCAAATGACTAGGACTGCTGTAGCATGCACATGCAATATGCTAACAGCATGTTAACATGGTGAAGTGGTTCCTAACATGGCCAGTTTCTATAGTGTCAGCAAGGTGAAAGTCTTGTCAAAACACAAAGCAAACATGCACAAACCTAGCTGGTTCCTCACAGCTTTTCCCTTTTCTACTTCTTCATCCTCTTGTCCTTTTGAGAATGTCATCACACCCCCATCATCTTCACTGTCTTTGGTTTCCTTTATATCAATGTGGTTTTCACTCCCATACTCCTCCTCCTCACTTCCTTCTTCCATGCTGGAATCGTCATCATCTTCCCCTTCACTGCTTCCTGTATCATCCATCCCCTCTGTAAATTTCTCAAAGTCTGTGATATTCTGGAAACTTAACTTCGATGCCTTAGCCTTGACAGACAGATCTGTCTCCTCATCATCTTCCAAGTCATCCTCCTGGTCACTGCCAGCACTGCTGGGCTTCTCCTTCGTTTTAGTGCCTAAGCTGTCATCCTCTTCTGAATCTTCGCTGCTGCTGTACCATTCATCTAATGCTTCTTCAGCTAACAATTAAAAGGGAAAAAAAATTATTTGCTTACCAGCAGAATGTGCCACTTTTGTAGGATGCATCATCAATAGCTAACGGTTTGGGCTACTTGAGCTCCAAATTCCATTTTATTTGGGTATGATGCTACTCTTCGTTTTGGCTAAAAAAAGGAAATGCAAGGCCATATTCACAAAAAGATCTCAGCTCACATTTTCTGCAGCCACGATTAGTAGATCCATGGCTCAGCTTTCCCACTAAACAATGACATGATAATCAAACAACATGGTCAGAATTTGCTATATGCATTTTTAATGAGAATCTGTATATACTTGCAGTCCCCAAGATATATTGGCTTAAAAATGGGAGCTGTTTCTTTTCCTCCACACAATGTTCAGTCAGTGCATGAATCTCACCTTAAACTTAGTCACACTCTTTAATCAATTTATAGAAGTGACCTCCTCTTTAGGATTTCCCTTTCCCTCAGGCCAAAAAATACAGCCTGAATTCTGGAAAGGCACTTCAAGATGTCCAACTTCATTGTATCTGTTTATTGCCCTGTAATGGGAACCTTAAGTTTGTCACCTCAGTTCAACAGACAGCACTAGCTCAGTTAACATGCCAACATCGAATTTTGATTAGTCTGTTGAAAAGGGGAAAGAAATGAGATTTCTTACCAGATCCTTCTTCAGACAGAGCATCACCCCAGAGTTCTTCCCTCAAAGCTTTGCGAGACGTAGCCTTTCCACTGTACCTTTTATCAGCTTCCAAGAGAGATGCTGAAACTTTTTTTCGTATGTTACCAACAGGCAAAATGTCATCTGCGGTTTCATCCTCAAATTTGTCAATCACTTTAGCAACTGTAGCTGTGGGGAAGAAAAAGAGAGGGAGAGGTGTCTAAACTGAAGAGAGCTTCAAATTACAAGTCACTGCAGGAAGGGGACACGGAAAGCTCCTCATGCGCTACAAACAAACAGGTGAGCTGGAGGGCAACACGGCCTCACATGAAAGTCTGATTTTTGGGTTTTGAGAGGGAGCAAAGCTCTTTCCTGCTGGGCAAAGGAAAGCCAGTACACTAATTTTCTGCAAAGAGGGAAAGGTTGCTGGGGAATCAAAGGCAGAGAAAAAGCCTCAAAGCTGGGTTTTGTGTAGATCAACACCAGCCCGGCCTAGGAACCACTGAGGAAAGTAACACTTCAGACTTAGCAGAAGAGATAAGACAGCTCTAAGGGTATTTTTCAGAAAACATCTTGTGACCTCTCTGCAGCCAAAGGTGTTCTCCCACCTGACAGGTTAATCTTTGCAGGAGAAAGGGAGATGTTAACGGACCAATTTAAACACCCCTCTCAGTACTCTGGACTGCTCTGTCTACACATTTGGTACCACAGGGCTCACCCACAATGCAGAGATTGATGTTTATTAACAAACGCCAAAAAAATCCTGCTGATTTTTTTTTTTAATGAATATTGCCTACATTTACACTTTCTTCCCTGACTCCTCTTTATTTCAAAGAACGCATATGAAGTGCTAAACAACCTAGACTTATCCAAGCCCTTCCACGGATTCACAAGGGTCTCATGAGAAGTAGAGTCCTCCAGGTGAAGGGCTCAGCGAAGCTGGAATGCCTTCACTCACTTCACGCTTACAGATTAAAAGAGGCAATTCAGATGCACTTTGACCTCTTGCTATACATACAAGCCATATAAATATGTCAACATTTTAGAAAGCCTTAACAGATAAAATAATTTCACTGTGGTTATTAATCTCTTTCATACCCATCTTCTCCAAGACAGAGGAATAGGACAGTCCAGCAAAGAAAACACATCATATTGTACTCCCTCCCTATTTTCATTCATGTGCAAGACACTGTGTGCAAAATTACAGGGTTAGCTTTGTTCAACCAATTGAGTGATCCAACTGGCTGAACATCGCTAAGTGCTCTTTTAATGTGTGTTTGGAAATGTTAATGCCTCACATACAGTGTTTACTTGAAGCAGAAGCAGGGGGAAAGGAAAAAAACCTCCTGCTCATAACCAAAGCAACAAGATCTGGTCTAAATATTGTCACTCCAGGTACAGGAGGATGGTGAGATGCTCAGCACCAAGGAATGACCAGGCAAGAGGGGCAGATGCAGAATGACCTGTGACGTTCGACGGATCTTCTGGCCTTCTCAGTCTTGGCACCACTAAAATCATAGAATCATTTAGGTTGGAAAAGACCTTTAATATCACCAAGTCCCACCATTAACCCAGGACTGCCAACTCCACTGTTACACCATGTTGCTAACACTACATCTACGCCCTGTATGAAGTCTGAAACTAAACTGTGATTACTAAAATGGGAAAAAGCCTTTGCTAACTACACTAATTTCCTCAGGGGTTACTAAAACGTTGCTTGCAAGATACTACTGCTCTCACATATGCTTGTATAGCAGAACCAGGGTAGCTGGCACAACGTTTACCACGACTTGTGCCTCGCACCTCCTAAAGCCAGGCGCTGCCTGCACGTGACGGTGACCTGGCTATCTCAAGAGGCGAGGCACCAGCCTGGAAACCTCGAAGATGACACCGCCACCTACATGTCACGGGGAAAGGGACGAAACGTCTCAAAAATCACAACTAAGGCAAAAAGAGGTCGATTAAAAATTTAAATTGACAGCTGCTCACTGGCAAGTGTCAAAGGACACAGGTGCAGCGCGCTGCGGCCTGCTCGGGGCATGGGGTGTGCCGAGGGGGCTGCCACCACGCCCCGCGCCCCAGCGGGGGAAGCACTCCCGCCCCGGCGCTGTGCCTTTATGGCTCTTTCCCCGGCAATTTCCAGCCGGATCCACTCCCCAGTCTGGCCCCGCACAGCCTGGCCTGCTGGGGGCCTGCGTGGTGCTGAGGGGGCACCAGCCCCTGAGAGAGCCCCGATCCCCGAGGGAGCCCCCTGAGGGAGCGCCAGCCCCCGAGGCAGCCCCGATCCCTAAGAGAGCGCCGACACCTGAGGGAACTCTGGCCCCGCCGCAGCCCCACTCCCGGGCTCCTGGCGGGCGGGGGCGGCCCGGGGATGGGGGCGCAGCGGGGGGAGCGGCCCCCGCCCGCGGCCGACAGCGATGGAGGAGGCTGAGGGGGGCCCGGGCCTGGGCCCAGCGCCGCCGCGGCACCACGTGCGGCAGGTCCTGGCGGCGCCCGGGCCGCCCCAGCCCGCCCCCGCCAGCCGCGGGCGTTAAAGCCTCCTCCCAGACCTCCCTCACCTTCCTCCGCGTCGTCCTCGGGGTCGCGCAGGCTGGGCCGGGGGTCGAGCAGCTCCTGCAGCTGCTGCGCCAAGGGCGCCGCCATCTTCTCACGGGAGGGCGGGCGAGAGGGAGGGGCGGGGCCGGGGCAGCGCGGAGCGGCGGGACGGGGCCGGGTCCTAGCGCCCGCCCGCCCGCCCGACTGCAGCGCAGGGGCCGGGGTCCCGGCGCCGCCGTGGCTGGGGGGGAGCCGGCCCAGCGGGCCGCGGGGCTTCGCCAGGGGCCGCCTTGCGTCAGGCGGCCCTCGGGGCTGAGGTGCCCAGCCAGGGAAAACAGCGATAAATAAAATTACCCGCCTCAATACTGCCCTGGTACTGGTGCAACAGCAATGCTCTGCTGTGTAGTTCCGAATACTGCAAGTATTTCTTTTAAGTCAGCGTTGCACTTCTTTTAGCGCCGCTGGCTGCACAGAACTGAATTAATAACTGAATTAATGAACTCCTTGTCCCGTAGGGTAATGTGTGGTGGCCGAAGGCTGGGTCCCTCGCCTGCTGGAGGGCAGGTGCTTCGGCGAGCCCCAGGCTTTGCACACTGGTTACACCAGGTGGATCCTTACACCAGGGTTAGTCATGCCAGGTGGATCCTTACACCAGAGTTAGTTGCACTAGGGTTAGTTATACCAGGGGGATCTTTACACCAGGTGGATCCTTACAGCAAGGTTAGATACACCCGGTGGCTCCTACACCAGGGTTAGTTATACCGGATGGATCCTTACAGCAGGGTTACTTACACCAGGTGGATCCCTACAGCAGGGTTAGTTACACCAGATGGATCCTACGCCAGGGTTAGTTATACCAGGTGGATGCTTAGAGCAAGGTTAGTTACACCAGGTGGATCTTTACACCATAGTTAGTTTTACCAGGTGGATCTTTACACCAGGGTTACTTACACCAGGTGGATCCTTACAGCAGGGTTAGTTACACCCGGTGGATCCTACACCAGGGTTAGTTATACCAGGTGGATACTTACAGCAGGGTTAGTTACACCAGGTGGATCTTTACACCACAGTTAGTTACACCAGGTGGATCTTTACACCAGGTGGATCTTTACACCAGGGTTAGTTACACCAGGTGGATCCTTACACCAGGGTTAGTTACACCAGGTGGATCCTACGCCAGCATTACACCAACCTGGATGAGTCCATACCAGCACCCAAAGCTCCTGGGGCACTTCTGCCAGCCGGGGGTTGGGAGCAGCAGCGGCCGGGTCGGAGCAGTGACCAGAAGGTTCTCCGGGATCTGCCAGGCGGCTTCTCCTGGCCCTTAGCGGGACGAGGCGGCCCTGGAACACACGGTCGGGGCTGGCAGCGGGAACAGCAATGGGGGCTGGCGCGTGTTTGTGACAGGGGAGCCGGGACCCCAGGCAGCATCACGAATCGGAGCTGCAGGGGTGGGTCTGCACTTGAGACCCCCCATGCACCGCCCCAGGGGTCACCCTGCCCCCCAGGATCTGGGCTTTGCACCCCCCGTGCCCAGGTCTGTGCCGGCAGCCACCTGTGAACGTGAGCTGGGTGCCGGCCTGAGCCCGGCTGGGGATGCGCGCCACAGGCAGCTCGCCCACCCCCTTCTCAACACCGAGGCTCTTCCCCACTCCTCATCTGCTGTTGAAATGCTAGAAAAATTAATCCGGACATGATTTCTAATTAGAAGGCAGGGAGGTGCGGGCCAGGCAGCGGCGCAGCAGTGTTCAGTGCAGGCAGCTTTCCTACAGAGGGCAGAGGAATATCATTAATTACCATCGCCGCCAGCAGCCCCTCACTGCGGCCCGCCAGCAGCCCCTCACTGCGGCCCACCAGCGACGGAGGGACCAGGAGAAAAACCCCAACATCTCCCCCACTTCCCACGCACCCCACAATTCTCCCAATCCAACTGTGTGATACCATGTACTGCAAAGACAATATACAGTTCAATTTATAGAAAAAACAATGTTTACTGAAAATGCACCTTCTCATGGGAAACCAACCCTTGGATTTTATGCTGTTAAGTATTTCAATCCTATTTCAACTTTATTTTTGTAGTTTGTATTTATGTTACCACGGTCTGATTGACAGCTATAATGTTCTGCATTATATATTATGTGGGTTTGCCATTGCTCCAGCAATGTGAAATTAAGCACTGTTATTTATTTTTTTTACTAAGGCATGGCTTTATAAAAACACAAAGCTTATAAAACAGGAGATGTGTACAGTGTGTCTTTCCTGGCTTGGCTTCTAGTTTTCTTTTTTTTTCTTGGAGCTTGTAGGTATTTTGTTTCCAGAGTAAAAGATGCCAGTATAAACAAAAGGAGGAGCCTGAAGAAATAAATCTGTAGAAAATTAAGTAGCAGAAACAAGTGCTTACCTGAACGTTTACTTAGGAGTAACTAACTGCTCACCTAACCAAAGAACTAGTGCCGAGACACCACCCCACCCCCTCCCCGCGTAATTGCATTTTCAAGCCCCTGCGTTCTTACAGAGTGAAAAAGGGATGTTTTCTAACCTAACAAAAGTAAATAGCCCTGCTAATAAAGGGAGAGAGGCTTTTAGTGATGGTTAAATAAAACATAACCAATATAATTAATAAAAAATACAGAGTGAGTCGCATTAGTCCTTCAGTGTGCAAAAAAAAGGGCTTCTTGAGGTCGACTGCGTTTTTGCCACTCATGCCAGTGGGATGAGGATTTCACCCACTGAGACAAGCGGGACAACAGTTCAGTATAAATCCCAAATCCAGCAATGCATTAAAATTCAAAAACGTACAGCTGGAAACTCGAGGGCTTCTGGCAGAGCTTATAAACCCGTTTCTTTTCTGTCCTGCACCCATCGCCAGCATCGGCACAGAACAGGGGTGAGGGGCAGTGGCAGGCTGCGCCCCGACCTGCACAGCCAGCCCCCTCCCCTGCACGAGCAAGGGGGACCCGCATGCTGGGGCTTGCTCAGGTTGCCCCAGCACTGCTGATGGGCACTCAAACAGCTGCAGGAGCTGTTAATTCAAAATTTTTTATAAGGAGAGCCAGTCCATATACACCAACATCAAACAGAAAATGCAGCATACGGAAGTAATGGATTGTTAAAATATGTCACCAACAGAGGCTCCTTCTTTGCTCTTTATTCTCTCTCTCTTGCCTTTCACTTAGCAGGGTAATTAAATCAGGCTCTCAGGCTCAGTTTTAATTTCTAGTTCACATGCCCTCAAACCATGCTGCCATGGTCTGGACTCATAATCATGTAGGGGAATATTTGTACAAAAAAATATATCAATACATTTTAATTTGAGACGATCATGAAAGCCTTTCTATGTATCGCGGTACATTCTGTAAAACCCTCTGCCTGTTTATAAACTATAAGCAGAAGCCATCAAACTAACTGACATCATTGCTTTGGCATTTTCCTTCTTAATTTTACTTTTTCTTTACATGCTTGTTTGCTAAAATGGAAATAACAGCCTAAACACAGAACAGGTAAACAAGTGAATTTTCAATAGCCTGTAGTACAAAAAAAAAAAAAAACAAAAAAACCCCGCACTTTTAATTTTTCGCACTCAGCTTCTTTTGCTGCTGTGTATTTGTGGAGCTTGTCATCGTTTAGGAAATTGTCAGATTAGATGGTAGCTTTGGCAGTGAAAGACCGTATCGTCTTTGTGTGTCTGTGTAATTACAGGTTATTAATACGAATCCATTTTTCAGAGCATTTCTTTACTTAAATATATAAATAAAGAAACGTGTTGGAAATGTAAAGCCATTCAGACACCACCACCGAGTAATTCCCTGCTCCTCCGTGTAACCTGTGTTCAGCGGCACCTGGCGCCGGGTCCCTACCTTGGCCAGCAGAGCAGTAGGAATGAGGTGGGCTGCAGGCACCGATCTGCGACGGGATTCCCATACAGATCCACGGGAATTACACGCGCCAGAGTCGCGTCTGCTGAATTTAATTGAATTGCATTATCAACGGCAGAATTTGACCCATATACAGAGGACTGCATGCCGTCCAAAAATAGCTATGAGCCGGAGCTGAGCTTATCTTTCCAACACTTTGGCTAGCAAATGTAATTTTCCAAACCAGCCTTTTTTTTCATTTCAGCCATGCTATTTCATTTAAGATTTTCTTTTTAAATCAGCAACACAATTTGTCAGAGAAAAAGAGAAAAAGGAACAGGAAAAAATTGGGGAGCAGCAGCAAAGAGCATACATTAAACCTATCCACTAAATAAATTACGTAACAGGAATTTTTGATTATGTACCTAAAAAACCACTCTCCTTATAAATATTTATTACTATTTTTCTCCTGTGTTTTTATTTAATTGAATATTTCTGGCAGCCCTAACCCATCACTCGTTCAAAATCCACAATTGTTTTAAAGATTTAACCAACCCTTAACGGTTCTTACATCAAAACATATAATGAATATCATGTGTCTGAATAGATGCACAGCCTACAGATGCTTCCAGCAGATAAGAATTTTAAAGGCCACCTAGAGACAATTTAAAAACTAGAAGAAAACCTTTTTTAGGCAAAGAAAAAAAGTAATCTATTCTTCATCCACAAGACAAGCCCTCCCCGTGTGCACTGTCGTGCACACAGCCACGCGGGCACCCAGCCGTTCTCGAAATGCTGAGCACCAGCACCACGCAAGGCAGCACCTGCCGTAAGCATCGCTCCCAGCAATTCCCCGCAACACCTCGGCACGCGGCTCGCTCCAGCTCTCTAGGAGTTGGGGTGGAGGGGGGGTGGTGGTATGTTTCAGCTCACGTTTACAGTCTGTGCTGCATGACGATTCTCACGCCGTAGAGACCTTTCAACAAAATCACGCTAGACCTGTCCTGCAAACTTGGGCTTCCTCGACGAGCAGAGCTAAGTATTTCATTCCAAACCACGTGAGAGACCGTCAGCCTCTGGGAAGGTTCAGATTCTGCAGGAAGCAAGCTTGTATTAAAGCCAATCAGGGGGAAAAAAATAATTAATTCTTACAGTTGCCAAAAACGCTCTCTAAAGAGTGCACCAAGTGCCGTCAAAGCAGAGCTGCTCCTGAATTTGAAGGCAGCCTGGAACAGAAGAGTCAGGAGTGACCACTTGTGCCCCTGGTCCCCAGGAGCCTCATGCAGGCGGCCAAGGGGATTCTCTGGGAACTGGACTGTGATATGCAAAACAAAACCAGCTACGTGCATCATTCCGTGATCCCACACATGAGGGGTGACAACACTGCAGGAGAATCAGTCGCCCTCAGAGTAGCACCCTTACTGTTCCACTTACAGCAACGCCAGGGACAGCCAGCCATCTGAAGGCAGCTAACCGTAAGGCCGCGTTTACTCTTCAATGTCTGCATCACAATTCTGCATTTAAAGAATGAAAAACTCTCCAGACAACAAACTCCTCTTTCTAAGCATGACCCCATGCTCTATAGCTAAAAGCACCACAAATACCACTGAAAAAGAAGCAGAAGATAGCAATCCCAGAAGGATTTATAATAAACAAATATTTTTAAGGGTCCCGTTAATTTCATGTATAACTTTGTGGATATTCTGATGGTATGAGGAATGCTGAGCACCCCAGTGCCACAGCAGACACAAAGAAAAGACCTTCCAGAACCAGCTCCAGCATCGCAATTCCCTGTTCCCAGCTCAACAGCCTCAGCAGCATTTAAGGATATGTATCAATTGTTTAATCTTAATATATGTGAATCTATCTACTAGGAGTAGTAACAGAAAGGGAGACTGCAAAGGCTTCTGTTTAATATTGTAAGAACATGCAAAGCTTAAATGCAACATTCTTGCTCAGGAAAAAAACCCCAGACTATGGCCAAAGGAATCGCTCCTGAGAGGCCACTGCAGTACCTGCCGCTTCCTAGGATGGCAAAAGCACGTAGATCACCACGGATAGAAATTTCTGAGTTATATTTATTTATAGATTTGTATCGTGTACCCGTCACTCAGCATCTGGGTACACATACACATATTAAAATAACATACATCATTTGTCTACAAATCGTAATTTAAGTACGTTCTTACTCCTGGGATGCAGATCTTTGCGGATGCCCTACCGTTCCCCAAGCAAAGGCCTGAGTGAACAGGGACCAGCAGTGGCTGGAGACGAAGGGATAGGGCAGAGAGGAGCATCACGGCGGGGGCACCCAGCGTGCAACCCCCTTGGGCCAAACGCCAAGCTGTTTGAACACTGGGAACTCACCGTCCTTCAAAACATTTCCTTCGTCTAGCTTAGCTGGGAGGAATAGTACTTACAGTATTTGCCTTGTGCCTTTTTCCTAGCAAACGGCCTCACACGCAGAGTTTGCACAAGTCCTCAGCCTCGCATGGTTAAAGCCCACTCGTGTCCCACAGGGACAGCAGGAGGGGGCTGGTGCGGGCTGCACCTTCTGCTGGGGCACAGCACCCCGGTGAAGGTCACTGCCACCCGCTGCAGCCCAGGAAGGAGAGATCAAAAGAGAGTAATCACTTTAAAACCGCGTTGGAAATGACATTGCGCATCCCTACATTGCCCACCCGAGCTCGGCAGCCCCATCCGCGCGGGTTTTCCAGGCCCCCCTCCCGCAGCCCCTATTCACCCAAGGAACGGCGCCAAAGTCAATGGAAACGCTCTTGTAAACAAGGACTTACAAGAACCCAACGTGACAATGATTTCAAAGGCAGTTTTGACTGTGCAATTGTTGCTGGATTAGGGTCTTCAGAAACACCGAGCTTGCTCTGAAGAGCACAGAATTCAAATCTGCAAAGCGCTGGGGCCTCCAGAGCAGATCCCGGGAAGCACTGAAGGACAAGCTCAGCCTTAAGCATGGGAACGGCTCCTGGGCTCGCCCCCCCGCCCCCAAAGATGGGCAAAACCCCTACAGAGGGGACAGGAGCTTCGGAAAACCCACAGGCTCTCCTCCCTCCCTTTTCCAAGCCACTGACCTAAACTGAACCGTATCACATCGCTGCCTAAATTAACACAGAGCACTCTGTACAAGTACCTTGTTGCAAAAAAAAAAAAAGAAAAAAAAAGAAAAGAAAAGAAAAGAAAGAAAAATATATATAAAAAAGAAAAACCGCGTGGCAGACATGTTTTCTACAAAATAAGCCTATTTGGTGAAATTCCCACTTAAAATAATTGATTCAACAATAAAGCAGCAGCACAGACCAGAAGCGCAAACAGCAGTATTTATCCATAGTACTTGCCCAGATAAGTAAAAGTTTGTAATAAATAGATCACCCATTACTTTGCTCATATAAATGCAAAATGGAGCAACAAAACAGAGCAGTAATACAAAAGACAAATAAATGAGTTAGACACAGAGTCCATGAGTTTAAGAAGTCTCCCCTGTATTTAATAAAGCATGAATTTTTTTTTTAGAAACACTAACAGATCCCTTGCAGATAGTTTTTATCTTTATATTATTATATAAGACATTTTGTGTTTAAAGTGAACTATTGCTTCATCTAGGTGGCCCCTCTGCTGGGCATAGAAACTAGGTTGTGAACAAAATAAAAAAAATCACCATTGAAAATTACAAATCATACAACTTTAAAGCATTTTGATTTTTTTTTTTCCCCTCAGTCCAAAGAGATAAATAATTGAATCGCTGGGAATGTAGAAGTCTAAGTTTTAGCGTAAATTTTTGTGTCTACATAAAATAAAAAAGAAGCCAGCCAGAGTCACGATTAGTTGAGAGATGAAGGAAAATAATGCAATTATAGTTCATCCCATTCTTATAGCTCAGCAGGTGGAAAACATTTAAATCAGTGACTTTTCAGAACCGAACCTAATTCTTTGTTTCTAACACAGGTCAAAGTTCTCCCAGAATCAGTAAGACTTTTGCTTTTGAAGAACCGAGTATTTGGGATTCTGCAATGATTTATAGTTAAAACATTAAATCAGTCATTTCATAAGGTTCCAGGATTTCTTCTTTTGTTTCATTTTTCTCCAAGAAAATTAGCATGTATCTAGTGCAAAGCAAAACAATTTTCCCCCGCTGCCCTTTAGAGAACTTTGTATATGCCAAACACTATTAAACAATTGACTTTGTATCAGCTCTAAAAAAGGATTAAAATTACTTTCATGACATTGAGGTTATGCTGTGCTCAAAACCATCCAATCAGGAAAAAAAAAAAAAATTACCTTTGGAGAATTAATGTAACTGAAAATGGATCGATTAAAAAAATGTATCTTTGCAAGTTTTTTTACATTTACAATACATTTTTGTTTATGCATAAAAAAAGCATCTTGAATGTTTTCTCTTAGCTCCAACCAAGAATAAGTTAATATACTTAACAATTTGATTAATCTCCAATTCTGAAATTTAATGTACAGCATAACATATTATTTGTACTTCAACAACTGAGTCTGCAGATGGAAAGAAGCTGCCACTGACTGCTATCTGCACCGACACCGGGATTTAGACTTCTACCAAAGCCAAAGAGCTATACAGGATTATCAGCAGAGTGGATCATTCTTTCTCAGGGCTATTTTACTCAAGAGAATCAATTTAAAATTGCTTAAAACATCAAATGAAACACAAGTTATCTAAACATCAGATTTTCTAATTTTATTAAAAACGCACAAATTTTATCCAACATGTTTTCTTTCATACAGTGAATGGTCTAATATGCACTGGAGGTCACACAAGCTTAGGTTTATTAGAACAATAAAAGACATATGAGAAATTTAATATATAAAGAAAAAAGTAGCAGCTGTTGACTGCATATTTGACCATAAAATTTAAATATTTTGGACTTTTATTTTAAAGACACAAAAATAAAACCTGTGTGGGTCTATATAAGTCATATTAACAATTCCATGAATGTTCAACAGGACTAAAAATTAGCAAAGATGTTTGCTTTTTTTTTTTTTTTTTTTAAAACCTTGTAACACTTTTTAAACACCTTCTTGGGTTGCTGGTGCAAAGCACCTTACAGTATTTGTGCTATATATTTACTTTATTTGGCAACTGTCTGGGTTTCGTGGGGTTTTTTTTCTTTGCCTTCTGTAAACAACACCTTTTACAAACTAGCACAGTGAACCACAAGCCCTGCAATCTGTTATAACATCTACAGAAAAGAAAATGAACTATTTTGGTTGGTTGCTCAAAATATTTTGCTTTTGAACAAGAGGTTCTAAAACAGGATTTATTAGTAAAACATTGAACTCCTGAATTTAACATTAGACGTAAACAGTTGACTGTTTTTAGTTCAATAGAGTCTTTTTGTTTAGCTTTTCTCTCTCTGTGAAGGTAGAATACTTTTTGTATGCTTGCTTTTCTTTTTTTTTTTCAAGTCATTTTCGTTAGAGGTCTGGGTGGTGACCTTTGCTATGATGAGGAGGTTTTGTACGTGTAGCTTTGTGAAGGTAGAAGAGTTGGTGCTGAGGGCTTAACATTTAGTATTTGCTATTTTGGAAAACAAAACAAAAACAAAGGAAAAAGAAAGTTGTCCCACCTGATAGTCAGCAGGCTGAAATGGCTGAAGCTAAAAAGAGTTTCTTGTTGTCGAACTTTCTGAGAGACAAAAATTAATAAACAAATTCATAATGCCAGAACCATCCTTAACCGGGAATGCTAGAGTTCTTGAAGCTTTTTTCCCCCTTTTCTTTGACCTTTCCTTCATTCAATTATTAATTTATATTTTTTTTTAAATGAGAAGTTTCTAAGGATTGTGGCTCTTAGGATGACATCCAACAGGGTAATCAAACTTACGCCATCCTACGGTATGGCAGCACTTTACTGTACAGCTTCACCAGTTTCTTTGTCAACGGTACAAAAAAGTCCCCTTGCTTGTCTGATACAACCATAACATGGAGATTGTCCTGGTCTAGAGCAAAGCTTGCCTTGGAGCGCTTTGGATTCAGTTCGTTCCCAAGGTAATATTGTCTTAGGGCAGGAGAGATGTTATATTTATTCATTTCTGTACACCATAACAATAAGCAGACTAGATGATCATCACTTACTTAGACCCAGTTTGTTTTAAAGCTACCACACAGCTGCTTCATTCATTTCTGGTGGATGTGACAAGTGATTGCCATAGTTAGCACCACCGTTGACGGATATCGAAGAAAATGGAGGGCTGGGGCCAAAAACTTCGGCGGACATGGAGTGCAAGGACCCGGGCAGGTTGGGTTCGGGGCTGGGCGAGTCTCCTGGGGGGTGCGACATGATGTCAGTGAAGCGCTGGGCCTCACTGGAGGGGTGATGTCCGGGCAGAGGGTGGTCCATGGCCCCCAGGGGAGTGCCTGACGGCCCCGAGGAGGGCACGAAAGGGAGATCCACGGGTGTCTGAGCTTGAGATGAAGGAGGTCCTTGCGGGAAGAAATCATAATTGCTTCCAGGGCCATAATACTCGCTCTGGTAATCTGGTGGACAAGGAGAGACAGAGGGAAGGTAACACGCAGGCAGAGCCACTGAGTGGGAAAGACACAAGAGTGCGCTCACATGGCAGGACCCCTGCCCACCTCGGTGCCACCCCCAGCTTGCTGAACCCACCGGGGAACATGCCTTGGCGGGTCTCCGGCGGTTCCCCCCCAGCAGAGCCCTGGCCCACAGCGGCAGCACCCCCACGCACTGGCCCAGGCTGCGGAGAGGCCTGGGTGCCCCCGGTGGGGAGCAGCCCCCGGTGCAAGCTGAGAGGAGGGGGAACAGACCCCGGTGGGGAGCAGCCCCCGGCGCAAGCCGGGGGGAGGGGAACAGGCCCCGGCGCAAACCGGGGGGGGATGATGCACTCCCCGGTGCAGGGCCGAGGCAGGGAAGAGACCTGCCGGGGCCGGGTGCGGGGAACGGGCGGGGTTCCCGGCATCGCAAGGCGCGGTACCCGCGGACGGCGGAGAGGCGGGGGGCCGCGTTACCCACCTCCGTAGAAGGAGAAGGGTCCGTTGGGGATGAGCTCCCCGGGCTCCAGCCGGTCCACCAGCGGCCGCATCCTGCGCGGGCTGCGGAAGAAGGCGTGCCGCCGGGCGCCCAGCGCGCTCAGCTGCTTCATGCGCCGCTCCTTGGAGCGCCGGTTCTGGAACCAGACCTGGCCGGGCGGGGACAGGCGCGGGTCACGGGGGGCCGGGTCACAGGGTCCCCGTCCCCATTCCCCCCCCCCCCCCCGCGTGTGTCGAGCGGGGCCGGGCCCACGCGTGACAGCGGCCGCGCGCTCCCCACAGCTCGCCGGCTGCGGGTCAAGAATGATTGAGTTAATTCTTATTACCCTGACAAGATTACTTCTAATTACCCTCACACTGAGACTCTCCAATCTAACCTCGTCTTTAATGGTCCTTTAACCCCCCATTACCCCCAGCGCTGCGGGTTTATAAACCTTTTAATAATTCCAGCGCATTGTCATTCTTATTTATCCATTAACCCCTCACATTTCTGGTTATTAACTCCGATACCATTCCCGGCTTCCTCGGGACTCTCCAAAGGAAACCCGCAGCTCGGCCCCCGCCGCCGGCCGGTGCCGTTAACACGACTGCGAGGACCCCCCGGGCGGGGTGCGGGGGCTGCGCGCCCGGCCCAGCACCCCGGGGTGCGGCGGTACCTGGATGACCCGCATGTTGAGGCCGGTCTCCTGCGCCAGCTGCTCCCTGATGTGCCGGGTGGGCTTGGGGGTGGCCGCGAAGGCGGCCTTCAGAGTCTCTAGCTGCTTGGCCTTGATGGTGGTGCGGGGGCCCCGCCGCTTGGCCCCCAGGTTCTGGTCGTCGTTCTCGTTGCTGCCAGTCTCCTTGTCGGAGACGTTGGCGCTTTCCGAGTCCTTGGCGTCGTCTTGGGAGGGGTCTTGGGAGTCCGGGGACAGGCTGGGGTCACTGCCGGTGGTGGCTGGGCGAGAGCAGTCCGGGTCAGGCTTAGGCTGGGGGGCACCGACCGCGCGGGATGGGCTGCGGTACCACCAGGGGAGAGCAGAAGGGAGAGGAGGAGGAGGAAGAGGGGGAAGGGAGAGGAGAGAGAAGAGAGAAGGAAAAGGGGAGAGGACCAGCTCCCACCCGGCGGCGAAGCCGGGGCTTGGCACATCCCTGCCCCGCACCACCCCGGCCGCGCTCCCTCACCTGAATGCAGGCTGTTTTCTTTGGCAGTATTGCTGTTATTTAGGTAATCTTCTTTGCAGACAAACTTGTTTTCGTCTATGATGTAGAGCTCCTCGCCGGTTGAGAGTTGCTTGTTACACATCATACACGTAAAACAGTTCAAGTGGAACACTTTGCTCCGCGCCCTGCGGACCAGGTCGCTGGGGGAGATGCCTTGGGCACAGCCCGCGCACTTGGTCCCGAAACACCTGCGGGGAGAGGCCGGGGAGCGGGTCAGCAGCGCCCACCCCCGCCGCGGGGTCCCGCCGGGCGCCCCCGGCCCCGCGCCCGCCCAGGGATGCTCGGCTCGGCCAGCGCGTCCGCTCCTCCTGGCGAGCCAGTGCTTGAAATGATGTTTTTTTAAAAAAAAAAAAAAAAAAAAAAAAAAAAAGCACCCGATGTGAGCAGAGGATGAAGTGCTGAGGAATTCATTAAACACCGGGGGTGCGTTATCCAGGGTTTCCCCTCTGCGCCCCGACACATTGATTAACGACACTCTAATAAACATTAAGCAGAAATTATTCTGTGTTATTAACCGGGCACGGCCACGCACTACCTGCAGGAGCCGCCGGTGCGGGCTCGGCCCGGGCGCCGAGGGCCGAGCAGCGACGGACCCGCACCGCACCGGGGGGCAGCGGCTGGCCCGGGGGGCTGAGCCCCTGGGGGCAGCGGCGGGGGCCGGGGGGCTGCCGGCAGCCGGGCCCAGGGGCACTGGCCGGCGATGCGGTGTGCCGGTGCACGGCGGGGCCGGGCAGGCAGGGCTGCGGTCACCGGCCCGGAGCCGCCCTTTGCCGCGATGGCCGGGGTGGGAGCGGGCCGGGGGGCGCGGGCGGCCGCTCCGAGCCCGGGGGTTATCCGGGCGCCGCGGCCCGCCGGGATGCGCGGGGGGATGTGGCGGCGAGCGAGCACCAGTACCCGCTTCCCCTCTCCATCAGCTCACCGGCCGGGGGTCGCTGCCCCCCAGGGCGGCCTCGGCTCGGTTTGAGGGGAGGCGCCGGGCCCACGGAGCCGCCAAGCTGCGCCGCACCGGGCCCGGCCCGGCCCGCACCTCTCCCGCTCCGCCGGTCGATAGTTCGGAGGCAACTTCGGGGAAGTCGAGCTCGGCCGGTGGCCGCGGGGAACGGCCCGGCCTCGCCCTGCGGGCCCCGACGGGGCGCCTGGGGGGGCCCTTCCCGGGTCTGCCCAGGGACATCACCGGGGGGAACACTGGCGGGTGCGGGGGGTTTGCGTGCTCACGGGGAGGGAAGAGGCGTTTGCGGGTCACGCTGAGCAAGGAGGAAAAAACCCAAAACCAAACAAAAATAATAAAAAAAAGGAGATAAAAAATGGATGCAAAGGAGCTACGGCTCCGGGCAGGGGGTCCGGTACTTACCGAAAGAAGTCGTTTTTGCAGTAAAGCTTGCCTTCTCGCGAAAAGCATTTCTCTGTCAAATTGCATTTACATTCACAGCACTGAACACACTTCACATGCCAAGCCCTGTCCAGTACATTCAACAAAAACCGGTCCAAGATTGGCCTTTTGCAGCCTGCACAGTGAACCATTGTCTTTGGTTATTTCTGAGAGTGGGGGGTATTGGTTTCCCAGATGTCAGGCAAAAAAAAAAAAAAAACAAAACCGAAAACAAACAAACAAACAATAAAAAAATCAAAAACAAAAAAAGGAAAAAATAAACGACAAAATTTTTTAAAAAGACGACAACACCAGCGTAGGTTTGCTTTTTTTGTGTGTTTGTTTTAAAAGCCTTGGAGAAGTGAAGGAGGAAAAAAAGAAAGGAAGTAAGAGAAATCTTCGTTCGAGTGTCCTAGGAGGGATACACAGGAGAAACCACCCACTGCCCGAGGAGACCAGCGCTTCGACACAACCGCAGAATCCCGGCCGCTACCAACCACGACAGCGACAATGATAATAATAATAATAGTAACAATAAAACAACAACGACTATAAAGATCGGCGCTCATAAAAATTAAAAAACCCCAACAGTTATTAAAAAAAAAAAAAAACAGCAACAAAAAAACAACAGCAACAAGAAAACCAACGCCAAAAAGCGAGCGTGATGAGTTTTTCTCAGGTCTGAGGTAGAGCAGTCAGGAGTCAAAGTGCTTTTCCCAAAGAGAAATCAAAGGAGAAAAAAAAAATAACAAAAGGAGACATGGAGAGCCGGCAGCGGTCAGAAGGGCTCGGGCTGCTGCCGCGGCGGCATAGCCCTACGCGCCGCGGAGCGGGCCGCCGTCCTTACGCGGGGTGGGGGGGCGGGGGCAGCTCCGCAGCTCCTCGCTCCGTCCTCTCTCCTCTCCCACTCTCTCCCTCGACGTCTCGGCGGTACCGTCGCGCCCGGCTCCTACCTACCCCCGCGCACCACCCTGCGCGCTACCCGCGGCGGCCGGCCACGTCCCCGCCGAGCCGGCGCGGCATCGCCCGGCGCTGCCGGCTTTTGATCCGCGGGCTCCCGCGGCGGCGGGCCGGGCCGTGCCGGGCGCCGAGGGCAGGGCAGGGCAGGGCAGGGCAGAGAGCGGCGCTGCCCGCGCCGTCCCGGCAGCGCAGGGCGCACTGCATGTTCCCGGCAGCCCCGCGGCCGCAGCCTTATGCACCGCGCGCACACGTCACCGCCCGCCCCGGCCAATCGCCGCCGCCGCCGCCGCCCCCCCCCCCCGCGCCCGCCGCGCCGCCGCCGGACGGGGCGTCCGCGCCCCTTTATAGAGCCGCCGGGGCGCCGCCGGCCGCCTCCGCCCGCACCCGGCCCGCACCGCACCGCACGGTGGAGGGACCGGACGGCCGACGGACAGACGGACGGCCCGCTGCCGCTCGGGCCCGGCCGAGGCGCGTCCTGCTCGGAGGCCCGGGAGCGTGCTGCAGCGGGTAGGTGTGTCGGTGCGCGGGCCGGCGCGGAGCGGGGGGGACAACGGGGCCGCTCGTCGGGGTCTGCCCACCCTCCCTGTAGGGTTCCGCAGCCGTTATAGGGATTCACCGGCCGGTTCCCGTCACTGGCCAGCGGAAGCGGCGCGCTGGGAAGCGGCATCAAACGAGTTCCCGGTTTCGCGGGGTTTCCCCCATCGTTAAACGGCGGAGCCCGAGGATGGGGGGCGCGGAGCCCCCCGCCAGGCGCTTCGCCGAGGAAACACCCGCGACGGCTCGCCTTTCCCGGGAGGAGAGATGCGGCGGGGCCGCGGCCGCAGCCCGAGGCGCTCCGACGTGCCCGGGAGGGGCCGCGTTCTGGGGAGGGGGCGGCGGGCCCCGGTGCCACACGGCCGCCGCGGGCAGAGCGAAGGCGCCGGTAAGTTCGCGGTGATTCCGTTGCCGGCGCTCGCAGCGCCCGTCTGGGGCCGATGGGCACCGCCGCCGCTGATGTACTTTTCAAAAAAAATTTTTCTCCAATTTTTTTTTAATAAAAATTAATTTGCTTTTACTTTCCAGGGGCTCGGTCGGTCGCCGGGGCGGTTAGGAGGGACGTGATTTCTCTTTCCTTCGCGCTTTGCTGCCCAGCGGGAGCTGCCGCGCCGGGAGGTGTCACCCCCGGCAGTCGCGGGTCGGGCCCCTGCGGGCCCCTCCGCAGCGGAGCCCCCCCCCCCCCCCGCCCCTCCGCGGACCGATGGATCCGCTGGCGGGGCATTGGGGGCATTGGGGGCGAACGGCGGATGAAACGGCCTGAGCGCGCCCGGGGGTTACACACGGCTGCGCGTCCGCCCCGCAGCATCCCCCGCCTCCCCGCGCTCACCGTCCGCGCTCTCGGTCCCCTCCGTTTTCCTCGTTCTTGAGGGGAGGGGGAAAGAAAAAAAAAAAAAAAGCGGGGGAGGGAGAAACTGGAAAATAAAAAGGAAAATGAAGGCAGTAACCCCCCCTCCGGTGCTGGAGCTGCGGCTCTGCGCCCTGCCCGCCGACGGGGAGCACGGAGCTTGGGAGAGCCTGCGAGGCACTTCGGGGGGCTGTCCCCGGGCCGGAGCATCGCCTCGGTGTTTAAAAGCTCCCAGGGCTGCGATTTTGCCCCCCTTGCCCCACGCCAGGTCTCCCTGCGGCCCCCGCGCCGGAGCCGGTCATCACCGCCCCGTCGGGGCCGCGCACCGGGGCGCGCAGCGCTCGCCGCGTCCCTGCCCAGCTGTTGGTTTGCTTCGCCGCCGGTTGCGGGGATCAATAGAGCCCCGGGCACCCCCCGCCCGCCGGTGCCCCCACACATGGGCCGCTTCTCATGCGGAGCGGAGGGGCCGGGGCGGCGCGGGCGGCCCCGCTCCTCCACCCGGGAAGGCGACAGCTGCAGGCTGCCGTCAGGGGACCTCTTCCCTTTGACTGCGGGCCCCCAAGTGACATGTGTTGGTGGGGATGAATGAGGGGAAGGAGATGAGCATCTTATGTCCATCAAGCACCAGTTTTTCACAGAGAATTCCCCCCCCCCCCCCTTTCCCAGGCGTTAGCGAAAGCAGCTGGTTATCCCCTGCCCCCTCCCGGGCTGCACGCAAGGCCCGGGGTCTCCGAGGCGGGCACAGACCGCTGTGCCCCCTGCACCCTCCCCCGGCCCTGGCACAGCGCGGGGGAGCGGGGCCCGACGGCCCGGGGTACCGGCGGATTTACGGCGGGGCTCCCTGTCCGCCCCGGCACGCAACCCCCCACCCTCGAACGGTGCTGCGGGGTGGCAGAGCGCAGATCCCGGGGGGGGGGGACACCGTGGGGTGTGCTGGGTCCGCCTCGCCCCCCCGCCGGCCGGGAGACCCCGACTCAGAGGCGGTTTGAAAGGCGAAAATACCAGCGCTGTTTGCGCAGCGGGCTCCCAAGAGAAAAAACTGGGCCGAGGGGGGCCTCCCAGGGCCCCCCGCCCCGCGGGACAGTGTCCCGGTGTGGGGCGCTCCGCGGAGCCCGAGGGGACGGGGAACAACCCCCCAGGCCGCGGGGGCGGCCAGCACCGCAGCACCCGGTCCGCCGGCGCCCCCTCCCAGGGCCGCGCGTCTGCTTCGCGTATTTTTTCTGTTTTGTTTTTTCATCGTATTTTGCAATTCGCCCAGGTCCGTGGCCGGCCGGGTCCCAGCCCCCCGCCCCCGCGGCCGAGGCCCGCACCCCGGCAGGGCCGGAGCCCAGCACCGCCATCCGGCCCCCGTGCTGAAAAAGAAGGAAATTGAAAGAGTAAAAAAAACCCCAAAAAACCAAACCAAACCAAACAATCAAAAAATCCACCTCGAATTTATTTTAAAACTAAAACAGAAGGGGGAAAAAATGTCCCTTTCAGGCGAGTTTGAATTTGCATTTTATTGGTGTCGTTCCCGTCTTTTTAGTTAAACATCACCCTGTTTATCATCAGCCTTTCTACACCGTTGCGCTCGGTAATGGGATTTCTCTCTCCTTTACGGGGCACTAGTGCTGTACAAACACCGGAGCCGGCCGGGCGGGCTGCGGGCCGAGCCGCGGGGACCACCGCCGGGCCGGGCCGCCCCCTCCCCAGGCGCTCCAGCCCCCAGCGAAGCCGGGGAAGAAACTTCCCTCCCCGCCGGGTACGGCCACTGCCGAGCCGCGCTCCCTCCTTCCTCGCGTTTGGGTGGGGTTTTTGGTTTTGTTTCTTTTCTTTTCTGCTTGTTTTGGTTTGGTTTAAATTTGATTTTATTTCTCCCTCCTGAACCTTTCACAACGACCGCACCCGGGATCGGTGATGCTGCCCGGCTTTGAGCGACTGGCGGAACCGCTGCCGTGGCCGGCAGCATCCCCGACGGGGGGGGCTGCAGACCTCGGCCCCGCTCCGAGCCCCCGCACCCCGACTGAGCCCCCGCACCCCGGCCGGTGCTTCCCTCGGGAGCAGCCCCCGCCGTGCCAGGCAGCAGGGCGGGGGGCCGCCCGTGTAGAGGACGGGGGTCACACCCCCCCCCCACCCCCCTTCCGAAACTTTCCCCCGCAGGAAGAGCGCCTCCGCCTGATTAAATATATATGCGGCTAATGCACTAAACAAATATTGAAGTTAAGATGTAATTAAGCCTGTAGAACATCCCCGCGCAATAAACCCGGTGCTGGACAGGATCCATCGGTACGCGCCAGGTTTGTTTTAAAGGAGCTTGGGAAAAAAATAATAAAAAAAAATCTTTAAATTATGTATTGGAGGGTCCCGGTTTATCCTGCCACGCTCGGGTCGATGCTGATGGTAAACACGGCCGGGCGGCCCCGCACCACGTCCCGCCCGGCTCCGCTCGCCTCATTTTCTTATTTATTTTCCGCGCCCCCCCCCCCCCCCCGATTAGCCCTCCCGGGTTTCCTTCCACGTCGCTAAATGTTGTCGCTTACACTCCAAGCTCATGCATTGTTTATGGGAAATATAGTTAATAAATAATTACAAATCCGAGGTGTGCGTCCCTGCGTTTGACGGAGCACTGCCGGCAGAGCCGGGGGGGGGGGGGAGGCGGGGGGGACCGGCGGGGCCGGGGGGGGGCCCGGCAGAGGGTCTCGGCAGCGGGTCCCGGCGGGGGGGCTCCGGGCCGGGCCCGGGCCGAGCCCGGCAGGGAGCCCGGGTGTGTGACAGCTGAACGGGATTCTTCACGTTGTTAAAGAGAGAAAGGGCAGATAAAAGACGAATAAAAGAGAAAAGAAAGAAAAGTAAAGAGGTGGTGGGGGCGGGGGGAGACCATAAAAAAAGAGGGTGAAACAAACCCCAGGAGGATGCACCGATCCCGGCTCATCCATCTTCATTGTCTCCGTGTGTGCAAAAGCAACGCCAGTATAAGGAAAAGCCACTATCAAAGCCATGGCTTTATTTTATATCCTATAGATCAGGAGGGAGGCAAAGCTTTATTTTCGCCCAGAGACAGATATTTTATTTCTCTCTTACGGTTTTATGTGTGAGAGATGTCAAAAAGGTAAAATAGATTGCTAATGCATAGGCAAAACGAAGCTGTTTTGGCATGCTCTGTGTCATGAGGTCTCCCAGGGAGAGCAGGCTGGGGATTTAGGGCTGATGGGAGACTCGGGGGGATTTCTGCTAAAACATCTCTCTCCATAAATCCAGCCGCATGGTCAGCGCGATCGGGAGAAAAAGAGTTTTAAAGGGGAAGACCTGGAGTGCGGCGGGCAGGCGCGGCGGAGCGGGGACCCCCGGGCCGGCTCGGTTGGGGGTGAGGGAAGCTGCCGGCCGGTTGTCCCGTCCCGCCGGCGCTGGGGACCCACCGGAGCCGCTCCCGGCGCACGGAGCGTTCCCGCCTCGCCAAAAGGCCTGTGCGCGCCCCCCGCTGCCCCCCAGCCCCCTCCTCACCTCAACTGATTTTATTTATTTATTTATTTATTCCTCCAACCCGCCCGCCCCCCGCCCCCCCCCCGTCGGTCCAAGCCCGGCGGCTCGCTCCGGCAGCAGGCACGGCACGGCACGGCACGCTGCTCCGCATCGCCGCTGCACCGAGCCCAGCCGCGCATCTGCGAGGACCTTTTTGCAAAGTTAAAATATATCTCCCCAAGCTGCAACAATTTTCATACTTTTTGACCTCGGGGATTTACTTAGCACGTTAAGTTCAAGGCTCAGAAGCCCAAGGCTATTACTCATTTAGGCACTCCCACCACCAACACTTTTCACCACATATTTTATCATTTGACTTCCTGGCTTAAATTCATGTTATGGCAAATAATGGATGGTAATACTTTCCCCCTTCCCCATGTTAATTGTCTTGTCTGACAACCTCTGCATTTGAAATGATTTAAAGCAAACAACGGCGCAGTGAGACCAGGAGACAAACCAGCACAAAACATCTGCAGGAGCCCTGCAGCTCCTGCTCTCCCCTCGCCAGTTGGTGGCTGGATCGAGGGACCGGATCCAGAGCACAGCAAGCACCCCCCCTAAAAAAAAAAAGCAGGGCCCAGCACTTGCTGGGGTCACTGCGGTGTGAAGGCAGCTTCCCCCCAGTGCCCGCAGCCCCATCCTGCAGCGCTCGGCCCTGGCTTGGCTGCCTGGAACGCTGCTCGTCCGGAGGTGGCTGAAATGGGGAAACAAAATGGAGCGCTATTTGCAAATTAAAAAAAAGCAAGGTGTAGTTGATTAGCAAATTAATTATTTCAGTACCCCCAGGATTATATTGTTTTTCTAAGTTCTATGGGCCTGTGTAATTTACTAATTTCACAGTCGCTGAACTTCCCTGGGAGTGAGAGTCAATCTCATCCACCTATCTCACACGTACCGTGGTTTTGTGCAGAGGCAGTGGGTCTGTTGGCAGCGGCAGAGCGAAGAGAGTGTCCAGACCTTCCCCCCTGCTCCTGCCACTGACCTGCTGTGTGACTCCGGGCAAATTCTTTGGTTCTTGTGTTTCTGAGGGTGGACAGTACCTTCCTACCCAACAGGAACGTATCTTCCTGCTTAGAAAGGAGTAACTGCACGCACTTTCCTCTACCTAACACTGTCACTGGCTTCCCATACGCAGAGGAAACAGGCGGCTGTGTTACTTGTCCTCTGCAAGCTGGAGAAGAAGGTTCCCACTGTAAATGTTTTTTTTTGTCATCATCAAAATGTCAGCTTTTGGTGTCTGACATCACCATCATGCAGAGCATTTGAGAAAAATAATTGACACCAAAACAAATAGGGCTATCCCAATAAAATATAGGGATGATACGCCTGCACCAGTGGGAAACCAGCACTGCCCTCTGCCTACCTGCTGCAGATGCAGGAGCACATCTCGGTTTGGGATGATAAAAGAGCATCACCTGGACCAGGTACCACAGCACCACAAACTTCTTTCACCATCTGTGAAAATGAATTCACAGCTCCTGGCTGTTTTTATATCTGTCTGCTTAGTTCTGACCTCTGGTTAATCTTCTATATATAGATTCCATAATTTGATACCACATTACTATATAATATCCCATGTCACACCCTATTTATATAGGCTTCTATTTTAAGACTTCTGACAGGATGAGGAGGCTCTGGCCAGCGTGCCTTTCTTTTTCCCTGCTTTATCGTACACACACAAATGGAAGCAGCTGGGTTTACGCAGTCTGAGCCCAACAAAGTTCTGGGCTGATGCGTGTCTGCAGCTCAGCACAACATTTGGTCTGCCTGGGCCAGGTGGGCCAGAGCCAGGTAAAAGGTGGATGCTGCATGGGAGCCCATGGCTCAAAGTGCTCACACGCCCCGGCACTGCAAGTGGGGATGCAATTAAAGAGGTTGTTGGCACGGTCCAGATAGGGCTTGTTAGCACTGTGCAGCACTGCACTGCTTGTGACACCTGAGCTACTAATTGAGCATCTGATTTCTATAGGGTCACCACTGCACTGGCATGAAACTGGAGCATTGCTGTAAGGAGATGTGGCCAAACACATTATGTTACAAAAAATACACGTTTAAAACCCCTGTTGCCTTCCCTTCCCTTGTACAGTAAGTGATGTTCTAAGTTTGGCCATGTGCATACACAGTTTATTTCCACACCATAGCAAGAACATGGCATGCACAGCCACAATCCCATTACTCTGATGCGTATATATACACTGTTTCCAAGATGAAAAAAACAGAGCGTTCTGTTCTAGAATGTGAAATTTCACTAGTTTCAGCTAATTTTTCCAGGAGAAGCCAGGGGTAGAGCTCTGTCCCCTGGAGGGTCCTGCCTGCCGATGCTCTGCTGTCCTCTACTGCACGCCAGGACAAGTCCCCCCTGCAGGGCAGAGCCACACCGGCATTACCAAGGACCAATCCTCCACGCTCAAAGTTCACTTTAAAAACCATGTATTATTCTGGAAAGATCATTCCTCAGCATTGTTGTCTCTCGTATTCCAGCTGGGCTGGAGATCCTTGCCAGAACCTCTGTGCTGGTGAGGCAGTGCCGGAGGGCACAGGGTGAGGAGCAGCTTCTCCAGGGTCACCCAGAGATGAGCACAACCCAAATCTCCCAGTTCCCACACGGATGCACTGCACCCTTCACAACCCTTCACCTCTCGGCTCCCTTCCTTATTGTGTTGTCTGGTGGACAGGGAAAAAACGACAACCCACCAGGCCCCATCGGTGTTGCTGTCCCCAGGGCTGCTGCTGTGGGCTGGACCAGGCTCTGGGGTCTGGCAGCTCCGCAGGGCATCGCCTGCGCTGGAAACGCAGCCCCATGGCGACATGATCACTCCAAAGGGGCAAAAATGTCACAGGAAAGGCTGCTCACCCCTGCCCTGGTTACGCCACAGCCTGAACTGGTCTTTTCTCTGCTGGGCACCTCCGGTGCGCAGCCGTCTGTTGAACCCTTGGCACAGGCTGTTAACACTGATGGTACACGCACACGCATGGTGCTGCACAACCAGGATCGCTGATGGGCTGGCGGGGGAGACAGCACCCCACACCTCTCCTTACCCATGGCCTTGCATAGCCTGGTGCTGAACCTGTCACTCACGAGGTACCGGCCCCCAGGACTCCCCATCGCCGGGTCCCAGTGCGCGGTTCTTACCTCTCTGTATCCACAGGTGAAGGTGGCTCTGGAGAGCAGCGGCCGACGCGTCCAGCCTCGAACCAGTGTAACCACAAAGGCACAGGAGCTTGCTCTGCTCACAAACAAGTGAACCTTGTTTCAACTGGAGCGTCCCTTATTTATCTACGCTTCCTCCGGCAGAGAGCCCAAGCCCCGCTTTTACAGAGTGTGTTTTTCCTGCCTGTGAAATGACACCATGTTCACTGACAACATCTATCGAGGGAGCTGTTCTGTGCCCACCTGCCTCGTGCTGGGAGCACAGTGAATGGGGGTGTGTGTGGAAATGGAAACTTCCTGAGATGTTCAGGCTCAGGAAGTCTGAGTCTGCAGAATTCCCTACCCATGGCTTTGTTCAGTTGATGAAATAAAATATTCATTGATGTAATCAGTTAATATTTGTAAAGCCTCTGAGATTCCAGAATAAACGGCTGAAAGAAATTCGCATGGCTATTAGATAAATGTGTTAATAATAATGAAGATGGCTGCTGAGAAGACATCACTCCTAATGATGGACAATTTATTTCCTTAAAGGTACGCTAATAAACAGAACTAATTTTTAAAATCTGGCGCGTTTATTCCACATATGCTCTCAGATCAAATAAGTTACTCTCATCACACAGCATGGTCTTCCTCTTCCTCCCTTTCTGAAATTCCTCATTAACGCTTGCTGTGCTGTGCTGTTGATTACGAGGACCAGCACTCCTTCTCACCTAGCACCCTAGATGTTAGAACCCGTTGCCCTCAGTCCTGACCTGACAGCCTGCCCGCTGCCAGCTGGCACGGCCTCCCAAAGGGTCCCTTAACCTCTGCGAAGGAGCTTGGGCATTCATCCTCATCCGACCTGAGCTCTGTAGGGAGGCCCCGGATGCATCTCTGCATCCCGCATCAACTGCATAGTCTCAAACCAACCAAAACCCACACCAAATTTTATGTCCTTAGGCTGTTACCACTTCTTTTGCAGAACCAGAGAAGCCACTCCAAAGCTTGTGAAGGAAAGCAGGGTCAGCCCGCAGTGTCTGTAGCCGCTCCATCACTGTGGTGTCTGTGCACAAGGTGAAATGCAGCGGGTGCATGGTGCTGGGCTGCGTGCCAATGGAGCAACACGGGCGCTGGCCGTGCGCTGCGCATAGCCTCTGCTCGCTGCTATTGCCTCCAATGTCTTTACACAAACTCAGTAAGGTGCTAATTCAAGACAAACCTTTCCTGCATACCTGCAGGAGATTATGTCCCTGCACGAGGAAGCACGAGGAAGCAGCAGAAAGGTTCCTTCCACCTTCACCCACAGGCTGGGGGAGCAAACACGCGGGGCAGAGTCCTCCAGTGCTGCAGGGTTGCTCCAGTGTTTGAGGAACGGTTTAGGGCTGTGTATGCTCTGGGAAGATGACTTCCTACCGTAGCTTTTAAACCCCCAGATTAATATTCTGCAGGGCTGGTGCTTCACACAGGAGGGAAATGCCATTTCCAAATACTGATGCAGTTTTCATCCCTCTATTTGAATTCAAGTACTTTCATATGTAAGGTACTGACTTGTTTAGCTTTAAAGGAAAGGCTCTTCCATACCTCCAGTGTACGCACCACCACCACTATGAGCAGCTGTGCCTGGGGGCAGGGTGGCAATACTTCAAACGACTCACTGGACACGCACAGGGACACTTGTGTTCGGGGACCTGGTGCCATCCACGTCACCAGGGTGGGACCTGGGGTAACAGCCGCATTGCTGCAGAGCCCTGGGAGGCAAGCCTGCATCACCTTTGCTCTCCAGAGGAAAAGTGAGGCACTGATACTGCGTCCTGACCCTTCCATTTTGTGTGGCAATCACTATGTGGGACACCCCGAGGTCATGCCAGGGCTGTGCTTGGTGCTTGGTGCCCAGCTGGACACGTGCTGTCCCCAGCTGGACACATCTGCAGAGCCAGGCTGCTGCTCACTGTGATGCTGCTCATGCAGCATGCTGTAATAAACTACAAGTGTTTCAAATTTAAAGAGGAGGAAAAATATTTGAAAAGAGCAACTTTAGAATTAGCAGAAAATACTCTTTTCCTTGGGGGAACCCCCCTGCCCCACTGAGGTCCAGCTTGTGCCAGGGAAGGGTGCGAAGCTGGGCCAGGCAGGTCCCCCCGTGGGGCCGTCACCCTGCGGGCTGCAGCCGCCTTTAGAGCCCAGGGTGGGAGAGTGTGAGAACTTCTGCTTCTTGCCCCACACATCTTGAAAATACACATTTTTCTTGTTAGTACCACAGTCAGAAAATCCGCCTTTACAGGTGAGTGCCCAGCTGCCTGCTGGATCCACCCAGGCTGTGGGATCTCTGGGCAGGGACCCCCATACGCTGGGGCTTGGACAACAAATTATTCAGCCTCACCAACACTACAATCATCAGCAGTGACAACACACAACGTGATATAAAACTGCAGCTAAACGTGCAAACAGGAGGAGAAGGAAACGTGCAGGTGCAGTGGGGAGAAGGGCAAGAAACACCGCTGATGGGGAAACCACAGATGGATGCGAGGCACCTTCATACGCTAGAGGGCAAGAGGACTGTCGCACCCCCAGGTCTGACAGTGCCACACACACGACACAGGCGCAATGACACGTTTCTTTTAAATAAAGAAATTCCAAAACAAAGAATAATCTACAACAGAAAACCATTTGAAAACCTGTACATCTTCTAGTGCACTTATTTGGCTTTTTTTTTTTGTGTCTAAAAAGATCAGCTAAACTCCTGAGTTTTATATGAAAACAAAAAAATACAGTTAAAACAACTCTGAAACGGTCATACAATAAAAATATATGCATTAGATGTTAAACCTTCTATCAGAGAGCTCAGCTGGATTTTTTTTTTTTTAAATCTGCAAAATATAATTAAATTGTGTTGGTAAAAAAAAAAAAGAGGAAAAAAGATAGCCTAGTCCAAACCCTTATAAGGATATTTCAGACATGCTGAGGTTCCTTTTCCATAAATGTTAAGCAGACATCTGTAAACATAATTGGAATTTACTGCACACGTGAATAACTGCATATAAATTAGCCTGTATCATTGGGGTTTAAGAAAGGGCTGCAGGTCCCCCCCCTTGTCGATAAGACGACGGCGTTTCCAGCGCACATCCCAGCTCAATTCCAAATGTCAATTTTCTACATTTTAATTTTTTTTTTTTTTTTGCATAGCTGTTGCCTTGTTACATTTATCATAAAGCCTCTATAGATGAGACATTCTGCTGAATTTTGTACATTTCCAGGTTTGTTTACCAGGCTGATAGTTATTCTTTTGGAAAATGCAGAGTGGTATTGTCAGGGATTGCTTAATATTAATGATGGAGACCCGGGCATCTGAGGGAGCTGAACAAGCACAACTTCATTTCAGCATTCCTCATTTTTTTCCATATTTTCTCCCCCCTTCCTTTCCTTTTTGTTGCCTTCTCCTTTGTTATGGGCAGGACCGCAGGAGGCATGGAGCCCTCTGGCCCTAACCCTGCAGGGACCTGAGGCCAGATCCTGCTCCTTGAGTTGATGGAAAAATGGCCAACTTCTGCAGCTCAGAATCAAGCTTTTCAGCACCTGCTTCACTTTACACCCAGGGGCTGAGAAGTCCCAGTTAAGCCTGTGCACCACAATGAGTGCTGGAGCTTTCTGTGGAGGAAGGAGCCTCCTGCTCCTCCTCATTTCCTTCTCCATCTCCTTTCTCCATCTAGGACCAGTGAAAAGTCAGGAATTCCTTACCCAGAGCACAGGGGAGGGCAGGAGGGGCATGGGCAGCCTGCAGAGCCTTGTTTGAGTCCAGCATGAAAAGAGGTGGCCAGATACACGTAATTCAGCTAAAACAAGGATTACTTCAGATTTGCATTGAGGCACTCAGGAGCAGGATTTACCCAGAGCCACATCGTGTAAAAGCATGATTTTATGCAGATTTAGTGAAAACAATGGGTTGTACCCACTTTCTGAGACACGCTGACACCCGGCTTATATCAGCCTAGCCTCAGTCGGTGAATTTACAGGAGCAAATTCAACCAGCCCCGCCAGTTCTAAGCAAGCAGGAGCCCGAAACCCACTGGCTCGAGGTGCTGAAGCACCTTTGGGGCTTGCACCCACGTGCTCCCGGCCGAGGGAAGGACCACGCAGCGCAGCGGAGAGAGGCAGATCTGGGAGGAGAAATCCCTCCTGCCCTGGGATAAACCCTCGGATGAGGCTCTGACCCTGATCCCAAATCTGTTCAGTTCCAGGGAAAACTGACCACCGGTGCCTGCATCAGGCGCTCCAGGCTGGTGGCGCTGGGGACGCGTTTGGTGGAGCTGAATGATGCTGTGCAGGGATGGCCATGGGCTAGAGGTCAACGCTGGCATTAGGCTATGACACCTGATGGAATTCCACTCATCCAGGTGGGCAGCCCCGTGCCCTGTGGAAGGGGATGGTCCTGCACACAGCCCCCTGCCAGCAGTGTCTCCAGCCCCTACTACGGCACAGCCACAGGCATTCCCGACAGGCCCTTCTTTATGATAACGGCATTATCAAGTGTGCCAACAAAGTAAACCGGGTGATTTATTTCATTGTCAGTCTTCAAAGGCGCATTTGTTTGCCATCCATCTCTCGCCCCCTGCTTGCCATAAGCCCAGTTTGCTTGGAGGGGGCCGCAGCGTGGGGAGCACGGGGCTGTGAAGCTGTCCCTGGGGCAGTGCCCCCGCAACTGCCGCCGTTCTCACCTTGACTCGGAGCTGCTGCCGGAGTCAGCAGGCACCGCTGGCGCGGGGAGCCCCGCGGCTTTCCAAGGGATGCTCTCAGAAACGTGTGAGCGGGAGGGCTGACCTGAATTTAACCTTTCTCTGTGCCCCACGGTTTATGGGGAGGGGAGGTGAGAGATATGGCAGCCTGGTCAGAGCCGGCGACAAACTGCCGGCATTTCTTGGGATGAAGGAGATGACACGGGGTGGGGGGTGGGGGGGAAGCACCGCAAGCCCATCCCAGCAGGACCCACTGGGCAGAGCTGCCTCCTGGCTCGGTGGGGCTTCGGGCCACAGCATCATGTCTTGATAATGATGGTGTGGTACCTCACCTCTCTTTAGGGAAAAAGAGAAGGAAGGAGAAAGCAAAAATAAACAAAAATGAAACAAAAAGCTTTTATCCTGATTTTTTTCTAAGAAGAAAAAAAGATGGATTTTTGGTCTAAACTCCCTGGCCAATCTGCCCCTACAATCTCAGAAGTCATGAATTTTAAATCTTGCCAGCCCCAGCTAAGCGAGGGAACAGCTCCGCCAGTGAGGTTTAGGCAGGAATCTCAGCTGGAGGGAACCGCCACCATTTACAACCCAGGCACACGGTGCTGTGGCCCCCGAGGATGCTGCCCAGATAATTGTGCTCTCGAGGTGCCAACAGCGCTCCGCCGTCTCCTCATCTAATTAAGTGCCAAAGTAGATGGAAGTGTCGGGGAGGATGAGGACGGGCATTTGCACCATGGTTGGGAGGTGCAGGGGGGACCCTGCCTCATGTCTGCCCCCCGCACCATCCTGGCCACTGTGCACGGTCACCACCGAGACTCCCCGGTCACCCGCCAGCAGCACAACGGGCATTTTATAATTCAAAATTATCGACCAAGCGGTTTTTTTCCAGGCCAGTCCAATTACTTTCAAACACACCTATTTGATTTTAGTGTCAAAGAGATTTTCTCTCTCTCAAGTTGTTTTCACTTTAAAAAAAAAAAAAAAAGTCCTGGAGCACCAGACAGAATAATAAGCAGACTCACTATTTAGTCACAGAATGACCTGAAATTTCTCCAAGGAAACATACTTTTCACTGAAAAATCTGTATGAAAGTTTTTCCTTGACATTTTCTTGGTTTAGAGGAAACAAGAGAGCAATTTTTCCCCATCATTTTCACAGTTTGTTATTTTTTCTTCCCTCTCTCTACTCATCCCCAAGAGTTTCCCCCAGGATGGCCAGTCATACAACAAGGAAAAAAACCTGTGGGATGAACAAGGCACTGGGAACTACTGAGAAACTGAGACAGATCTCAACGTGGAGAAATAACCGGGTTCTTTTGGTTCTGATGCTTTCCACATAAAACCAAAAACGTTTCAATTCTACGAGTTGACCAAGGCAAGACAGTTTTTAATGTTTTCCTTGCAAATGTAAAGTTTCTCAGCTTTTATCAGACTTGCTTTTCAGCAATATTTAAGTTTCTAATCCTTAAGAGAGGACTAGATAGGCTAGAGCTGGCAAGAGTGGGTGAGCGAGAGTAGCCTGAGCGGAGGACTTGGAGGGCCGCATTTTGTCCCTGCCTCCACCATTATTTGGCTCTGTTATCCCAGGAACATCATGAACCCTGCTCGTGACCCTATCCCCCCACTGCAGAATGCAAATAAACTGCTTCAAACGCATTTTGTGATTTTAAATGCCCAGTCCTGGATAAAATGCTTTGAGAGCCTCAGATGGAAGTGGCTCCAAACGAGCACTGGGCATCCCTTCTTCCAAGCCACCTCCTGCGCATCGCTCACGTGTGGCTGTTTGCACTTAACGGGAGTTTGCAGCTGATACTCTGCCAGCGAGAGCTGCCAAATGGCAGCCCCTCCGCCTGCCCCGCTCTGCCTGCGACGTGTCGGGAGCAGCCCAGATGGAATTCTCCCTCACTGTGTCTGCAGTTTCATTGTCGGCATCAAAATTTACAGTAGGAACTTAATTTAATATAAAATTCACAAGCAATCTGGCTATTTTGAAGTGCTGACCCAAAAGCTACTGAAGTCGATGGGAACCTTTCCTCTCCCCAGCATCCATCTGGGTAAGGTCCTGTTGTGTCTTCCCTGATGAACTTGCTGTATGAAGAACTCCACTGCAGTTCCAGTTGTTTACATGTGAACACAGCTGGAGGAATGGAGGAGAAAATACTTTGCTGAGAGCTCGAGCAACTTGTACCTGCACCAAACTCAGGGGCAAGCAGTGAGCGTGGCCGGGAGCTGGCTGCAGCACCAGTCCAGGTCAGGGTGCCATAAACCCAGGCTATGGGGGAAGCCAGCGAGATGATCTGGATTTCTGGGGGTGTAAATGGGATTAGGAGTAGGTTCACAAACTTGACTTCACAGCCAAAGCTGGGCTAGAGGAAGAAGGGTTGGGCTGAGCTGAGGGTGCTGGTTCATCCCTGCGGTGCCCATGTCCTGCTGCCAGCCAGAGGGGACGGGGGCAGCCAGTGCAGGGATCGGCACAAACCCAGCAGATCTTCAAAGCATCCTTTCCCAACCAGCTAAATCAGGGAGGAGGAAGACCCTCTCCTAAACCTCTCCTGCCCAAAAAAGCCCTGATTCACAAGATTTTGGAAACCACTGGCCACTCCAAGTGCCATTTAATTATTATTAGTATTTGCGTTACAGCGGCATCCTGAGGTTTCACCTGTGATGGTTGCACAACCTGACAGGAGCTCTGCAGGTGTTCAGCAGGAGATGGTTCCCAAAACAGCCCCAAGGCTTAGTCATAAACTCTCGCAGTTACCCCGAGTTCTCTAACACCCCTTGTATCTGAAACACGAACTCGGTGCAGAATTGCACTGCTAGTGTCAGTCAATGCAACAGAGAGGAGGAGGAGGGAGGAGGTACCATCCACCCCATCTCCTAGCAGGAAAAGGAAGTGTGGGGGACTAAAGATGGAATGGGTCTGGCTGCCAGACTTGACAGAGAGCTCTGACAACCCCTGCCTGCAGAGCGACTGCCGTGCCGCGCTGGCAGGGCTGGAGGCAGCTGCTGCAGCTCCTCAGTCCCCTTGTAGCTCTGCAGACACAAACCCGTCCTCCGTGGTGCTGCCCCACGTAACACCACGGCCCGTCCCTGCGCTGCTGCAGAAATACAAGCCAGCCTAAAAACCATCAACAAAGGGAAAAAACCCAGGTGCTGAAGCTGCCACCTCAATTATTGTATGTGGTTTGTTTTTTGTTTTGGTTTTTTTTTTTTCTTTTTTTTTTTTTTTTTTTCTCACGCAGCTGCTAATGCTGCGCGTGTGGCCGAGGGTGGCAGTGGCAGAGCCGTGCAGCCCCCAGCCCCAGCCCGGCACCCAGGGCAGCAGCAGCAGCAGGTACAGAGCCACAGGGCAAGAAACCGAAGCCCCGGCTGTTGCCAGGTGCTCTCCTCAGCTGCTCTGATTTACCTGGAGATCGCGACGCTTTGCTGAATGGCACAGGATAGTGGTGGGGGTTTGCGGTAAATCTCTTGCTTCCTTGTATAGTTTTCTTTTGCTGTCCTTGGCTGCAGTTAACCCGGATTGGGCATCCCCTTCCACTCCCTGGATTTACAGCAGGGAACTACTACAAACACTGGGCGCTCACGCGTGTGTTTTGGCGGTCCTTTAAGGCCTGTTTTTACTATGGCACAGCATGTGCCAAGGCATCATACTACGAGCAACATAATAAGAATGGCTCACATTTAATGGGAGAACTCTGAGCTGAGCTCCCTACCCTCAGCTGGGGGCAGGAGGGCTGCCCCAGCCCATGGGAGCCAGTGCCCAGCGCCTGTGGGACAAGACACCTCGTGCCCAGCTGCAGTGGGGACCCCATTCCCCACTGAGACACCCCATGCCCAGCTGCCGTGGGGACCCCGCTCCCCACTGGGACACCCTGGTCCTAGGTGCCGCGGGGACGCCGGTCCCCTCTGAGACACCCCGTGCCCAGCTGCTGTGGGGACCCCACTCCCCACCGGGACACTTCATGCCCAGCTGCCGTAGGGACCCCCTTCCCCACCCAGACACCCCGTCCCTAGCTGCCGTGGGGACCCCGCTCCCCACTTTGACACCCCGTGCCCAGCTGCTGCGGGGATGCCGGTCCCCTCCGAGACATGTGGCTGAGCCAGAAACCCAAACCTGAGCCTGCCAGTTGCTTTTGTCTGGCTTTTTCACACCCTCCTGCCAACCAAACATTGTGCCAAGGGGTCTGTCGCGTTTAAATACGTGGAATTATCTATTACAATGCTTCAATATTTATGACATAGATTTTGCTTTAACTGCTTTGTAAATCATAGCAGAAATAATGGCCTTCCAACTGAGAGTCATATGCCATAATCAACCAACAGAAAGTCAAGATTGTAATATAAAGTATATATTAAAAAGACCTTATGTGAACATTTTGTTTAAATTAAGAGATAGGACATGTTCAAACAGTGAGGCCTCACCAAAGATCATTTTTCCCAGCAAATGAGTCAAGGGTTTAGAGAAGGCTCAGGGTGTGCGAAGGAGCAATCCTGCCCTCCCAAGACTATAAATATTTTTTTGTGGTCAGATTATTCGAACAGAAGACTCTGCCCAGCCAGTGCGCTCTGTCTCTATGCGGCACCTCGGTGGTTTCAGCGGTGGAGCTGTGTTTGCCCACCCGTCGGGGCCGGCTCAGCGTGGCAGCGGCAGAGCTGGACACCGAACGGCGTCCTTGGGCCGCGGCCAACCTCCCCCGGGCCAAGCCATGCCGCCCTCCGCGTGGGCTCGCTCGTGCTCTCCAGCCCCGTCTGTCACATCCTCCCCCGGCCCCAGCGCCCCGACACGCGCCGTCTGCTCTGCCTCCAGCCCTGGGCTCTCCGTCCTGCCCCCACCACCGAGCTCCCCACCACGGCAGCCCGCTTGCCACTGCCAGCCCCGTGCCGTCCTGCCGCAGCACACCATCGGGTGCCCCAGCTGTGCCACCACCGCTGCTGCTAAGCCCACGATGAGTTGTCCGGCTCCCCACCACCACTTCGCCGAATTGCACTGTGTGCATGGCTCCTGGCCCTGGAGCCCCGGACCCCCCCTGCCTGCCCACCCCTGCCCACCCTGCTCAGGTGCCCACGGTTCCCTGCCTGCCCTCCGCGCCCGCGGGCCTCTCGGCTACAACTGCCATTACCGCTTGTGCAACCTTGCAAGCCTACAGTGATGGAGGGATGTCGTCCCCGGGATGGGGGTGCCCTAAGGACCTCTCCGAGAGCCTTCTCCTTGTGAGGGCCAGGGGTCTGCAGCCCGGTCCCACGCAGAGATTATGGGGTGTTTATGAGCTCGGTCCCCACAACAGATCACGGTATTCCAGTATTTATGAAGCCTCCTTTCAATAATTATCACACCGTTACATTGGTGAGTTTCTTGACAAGTTATTAAATCATAATTTCTAATTTAAATGCCAGCTTTTGGCGTGCATGCCTGCTCAGGATAAGCTCATTTTCATTTTTATTAAACATCACCTATTAAACACAAGGAGAATTTTCTTAGGAATAACAGAAAACACCACAGGTGCCTTATTTCCCAGCTCATGCTGTAATGGTTTCAAATAATTCCCCAAACACATAACCACAAGGGGACTGTTACGTGGTTAGGTGGGGTCTGCAAAGACCCTACTCTGGATGAGCAGGTGCTGGCTGGCACCTTCCCTCGGGCGTTTGTCCTCGTCAGCCCCTGGAGGTGACAACCCCCCCAGCTGCAGGTTGTGCATCATGCCATGAAGTGCCTCCGCCTTCCAAACCCAAGGAGCACTCACACAAACCCAAAGGAAAGCTCAGGACATCCGAACTAGCCAGCAGTACCCAAAGCACTCAACTTCCAGAGATACTTCAGAGGCTCATGACGGGGCCAGTCACACCAGTGCCACCCAGTACTTGACTTTTCAAGCAGGTGGTCAATTAATTATGCTCGTTTGGTGTTTACAGTGCCTGGCCCTGGGCTCATCATCTGACCCATGTACCCCTCTGTTGCAGGAACGGTTGCAGCGGCACTGCCAGCTCCGTCCCGCCCAGGGTTATCCTCCCCACCACACCAAATCTGCAGGGCGAGGGGCTGCGCATCTGTGGAGCCCAGGAGCGAGCCCCCGGTGTATAGTACAAACGGGAAGTAAAAGGAAAAAAATAACTTCAGTGCAGGAAACGTGGGTTGAGGGGATGTTCAAAAACATTCCTTGGGATGACGGGTTGTGCACCTGGCTTAGCCCCTCTCTCTGGGCTGGATTTTGTGCTAAACTGCCTTCCTTTGGGGCTGATGGGGACAGGAGTTACCCACTCAAGGCCAGGCTGGACGGGGCTCTGAGCTACCTGACGCAGTCAGAGATGTCCCTGCTCGCTGCAGGGGGTCAGACTAGATAGCCTTTAAACACCCTCCCAGTCCAACCCATTCTATGATACTCTGATTGCCCCCAAATGATTTCCATCTCCAGACTATATATCCTCTGTGATCAGACTGATTAGTTAAATAAATCATGCTTACCTGAAGATAATCCATTTACACTTTTTAATTAAACACAATTATGACAATTTGTTCTGCTGCCTGCCAGATTGCATATGCAATCAAAACCGAGGGCAAGAAACTTTTGCGGATGTGTTTACCTCCAGGCCAGAAAAAGCAAGCAGAAAAGTACCAGAAGAGCACCTTTTGATGATGGTGCTCAAGTTTAGTTGGGAAAAAATAACAAGGGGAGATCAGGGAACCAGCAGAGATAATCGGTGTCCTCTGGAACAGCCATGGGCTTATCTTGTGCCATGCCTGGGCGTTTGGCTGGGTCCCCTCCACACTGCTGATGGGTGCAGAGGGAGCTCAGGGTCAGGGCTGTGCATCCCCCTGCCAAATGCAAAGCCGGGACTAGATGCAAACATGAACATGGCAGCTTTCTTAAAACAGCTCCGTGTCCTTTTAGCAGTCCAACAAGACAAGAAAACACATCCCAACTACTCTGCCAAGGGCTTTTATTCAGATCAACTTTCCTTCAACTTGCTCACACAGAGTGAGAGACAAAATAAGACATAACGAGCCAGCTTAAATAGATGTTAGAGACCTTCCAGTTATTTAAAAGCCCTCTGCAGTCCCTCTCCCCTCCCCTTGCCACCACGTGCTCAAGTTCAACTGCAAGTGAGTACAGCAGACGATGTGCTGTTTGTTTTGGGTTCAATGGCATCTCATTTACACGTGTTAATTGCAACTAATTGGCACTAATTGGATGAACAGGAAACCCCCTGGGAGCACTCATACCTTTAATTTGTAGTAAATATCATTAATTAACATATGCTAATTAGAGCCAATTAACATTGATTAAGGGTTGCCAGCTACTTGGAAAGTACAACTATCCACGTTGTATTAAGTCAGCACAAAATATGATGCATGCTTTAAGTATAAAAGAAGAGGCAAGCTAACATAAGGCAGCATCTGGGCTGCGCGGGCTGGCTGGATGCGTGCCGCACGTGGGGCATGGCGAGTGTCCACACCGCTCCCAATGCAGCCCCCACCCCATGCAAGCTCCTGTGGCCAAAACACAGCGAGGGGAGTGGCGTGCTACCCACCACGTACACCCGCCCTGCGCCCGCAGGCATCCCAGGGGAGAAAATTCATTTCCAAAACAAGTTGTTGCTACCCAAAGCATGCACATTCCAACACCTGGGGCTCCAGGGATGCTCGGCACCTCCTCGCAAGCAGGTCTGTGAAAGGGGATCTCTGGCCTTTAGAACAAAAGTTAAAGCAGCACTTCTGCCTGTGTCCGTCAGGTACCGGCACGTTCCCTGTGGGATTCAAGCACAACACAACCCGCCACACTGGCTCTGGCGGAGCCGTGGGCCTGGGCGCACCAGGCAAAGCTGTGACTTTCCAGCTGGATGAAGGAAAAGGGTCTGATTCTGACCCGCATGGACTGCTGGTGGGTGCTGTGCCACATCTCTGTGGGGCTGCTAGGAGAACCGAGGCCGTTCTGTTCCTGCAGAAAACCACCTCCTCACTGCGGAGAGCCCCAAGCGGCTCCCAAGGGATGTGTCTGCATGCCTGGCTTGGCAGAACCCCCCGCACGGGCTGGGGACGTTACAGAGAGTGCAGCCCAAATATCTGTACAGCCCCTGAGCTGGATCCGTGCCCTGCCCGGTCCTAGGGCAGGCAGGTGTGAAGATAGCCTCAAGCCACTGTAGCTTGTACCAGGACTTCTGCAAAGTGCAGATATTTGATCCAGTGAATATGGGTCACTGCGTTCCCCGGGTCCGCAAAGAGCCCGGGGCTGCTCTGCACAGAGCACAGCCCTGCTCTCTGCCAAACATATTTACCCAACAAAACCTGGAAGGTGTAAAATAACACGGCAAACCTCCCACAGGGCAAACCCCTGCTGCTCTCACATCGGCTGCATTTTTGGGTACGGATACGTTGCAGCCTGCAGGCAGGGATGAAGCTCTGCATTGGCTCCAAACGAGCCAGCTCCAACACCAGGAATACCAACGTTGGCAGCACGCAGCACCGCACGGGCAAACATACTCGGTACTTATGCACCCACTGAGCCCCAGTGCTGAGCAAGGGTGCTGGAGCCAGCACGTGCCCTGAATCCCCCCACAGATCCCCTGGGACATTGGGGCTGGCACGGCCAGGCCTTTGGGAAGCACTAGTGCACGGGGCGAGGGCAGGGCCCTTCCAGCACAAATGCTCTCTGCTAATTAACAAGCAAACAAAAAGAAGTCAGTGCCTGATAACGGCATTTTCCGAAAGGGTAGGTCCTTTTTGGCCCAACCGTTGCCACCCAGAGACCACCAGTGGGCTGCAATGCCAGCAGCACCCAAGCCCGTGTATCCCAGAGAATGGTGGAAATCCTGGATTCAGCCATCTGCTCTTAGTGGAGATGAGCAACCTGGGGGGCGTCCAGACATGGCCAAGTGGGTCACAGGACCCTGAAGTTCAAATATCTCTTGTCGCCCTAAAGCTTTTGCACTAAAGTTATTACCAACCTGTTTACTCTGCTGTTTCCCATTTTATTATCTGATAAAACAACTGCTTATCAGTTTGCATAGAAGGACAGAGAAGTGCAGTGCTTAATCTTAACGAACACCTGGGAGGAGGCATGGTTTGGGCTGGCACCGGGTCCGTTTCCCAATTTACATGGTTCTAAAAGGATTAGCCTTTTACACTGAGAAAACAGAGCCCAGGGTTGAGCCGTTGCGGGGAGAAGATGCACTGCGAATGCCTTGAATTTGGGTGTTTGGCTACAAAATGTGCTTTGTTAGCAGAGCAGGAGGCGCGAGGTGCCAGCGGAAGGGGGTATGTGGTGGCGTGTCCATGGGCTTTCCTTTCCCAGCTCCTACAAATGCTGATTGCACAGGGTAGGAGCACACAATTAGCTCTGTCTCTAATTGCAAACCGACCCTACAATTTGACGACTGTAATTAAAACACAGGGTTTGAGGAATCTTTCCAGCCAGCACTTCCACTATTTACATCGCAGACTGCCACAAGACAGGGTAAAGGGTGGAAAAGGGATGGGGAAAGGTGCCTGCAGCCCAGATCCCACGGCTCGAGTCTGGACCCAAAGCCCCAGGAGAGTCCAATGCCCAGCATGGGAGCAGCGGAGCTCGGGCGCAGTGTTATCGCTCAAAGACCTCCCTTCATCCCCAAAGGCCGCTGCAGAACGGCGCGGCTGCAGAGATAGCAGGGGTGTACAGCGGTGTTTTTTTCAAGCCTGCAGACAGACACAGAGAGGCAAGTGCCAATGCAGCCACGGTCCCCTTCACCCTTTCTGGGAGAAACCTCCCACTAGAGCCTGTGCTGAAACTTCCCATCTGCCGGGCATCATTTTGAGAAGTGTTAAAACCCCTGTCCTCAGCCTGGCCATGGAGCGGGGCTGACACAAAGCCTTGGGGAAAAACCAGGACTGTGTGTCTAAAAACGGGCTGCAACATTTCAGACAACTGCAATCAGAAGGGGCGTCTGAGAACCTGAAAATCTGTTTTTCATGAGTTTAATAAAAACATCTGTTGGAGAGGAGCATCACTGGCATGTTTAAAGCAGTATCAGAAAGCTGGTAAGCTAAAACCACCAACATCATACTCATATAGAAAAATATATATATGGACGCATAACGTGCCCCTTCGTGAGGCTCGATAATCCAATAGGTCTGTTCCACCTCTAATTACAGTGATCCCACGACCCGGTATCCCTAACCAGGGCATTAAATCTGAGTTTACAGTATTTAGGAAATGTTGCCAATAATGTTTACAGTGACTTAATTACTGAAGTGATTTTAATTTATTTTTGTTAATTATAATCTTATTAACCAATTAATTAAATCCAAATACAGGATGTGACATTGTTTGGTGGCTGCACCCTGGTAAGCAAACAAGCAGCGTAATCACACCTCCAGCAAAGCAAACCAGCAATCAGGGAGGACCTGAGACACCAGCGCTGCTCTGGGGGGATCCTTCCAAGGGTTGGATGTTTTTGGGATGCTGCCTACCTGGTGCTCCCTGCCGCCCCATCCCACTGCTGCTTCCTCACCAGGCACCGCATGGGCAGGTAAACCACCCGGCACCCACTCAGCTGCAGCAACAGGGTATTTTTTTCCCTTGGGACTCCCCCAAACATGAAAAGCTTCATTCCAACTCCCCCCACAACACCCTACTCCCTACCCCTCACCCGTGCTGTGCACTGCCCATGGCGGGGGGTTATCAGATTTGTACCAACGTGGCAGGAGAAACTCAGGATTATTTGACAACATACGGTGTGCGGATTCCTAGCTGAAAAGAAACAAGTTGAACGAATGACTTAACCGCTTGCAAATTCGAGATCTCTTTTTGTTTTACGACTGCCTCAGCATCCAGCCGCACATGGATACCACCCCCTTCAGCAAACATTATGCACAGGATTTATTACAGATGTATACTATTTACTAGGGTTTATAGTGATATATAGTCTCTCTTCATCATTTGAGCAGTAAAGTATATTGTTCTGACCCTTCCACTCCTTACATTTGCCTAAGACTCCAGCCACTTCATATTTTTCCAGTTCTGACATTTCAAACATGCAATGCCATATGTATTGCCACTTTCAGGTAATTATCACGTAAAATTAGGCTAGTCTTGTACATGAAACTAGCAATTAGCCAAAGATTGAAGGTCAAAGAGATCTCATTTATAGAGTCTCTAACAAAATGTTAAGTGTAAATGTGTGTCAGATGGTCCAGGATGCTGGATTATATGGGGTCATGACAACGGGTCTGAAGTGTCATCAAGCACGATGTAACCAGTCTGTTGGGCACAGCAGTACAATCTGGGACTTATCTCTTTCAGCCTTATCAGAACCTGTGCTAAATCTAGGACACGGCCTTAGAGGAGTTTCTGCAAAACCAGGAAAATGAACCGCAGCCCATTGTTTCCCTTGCTAGGACCTTTAAACGAGCTGTTCTTTATTACAGTGTGCCCTGTGTGACAAGCCTGCTCTTCGTCCTCCCAGGACACGTGTGTGCAAGCTGGAGCAGGACCCCGTTGCTCCCGTTGGGATGAGGTCAGGTTTTGCCCCAGCCACACACAAGGAAGGGCAGCAAGGGCTGCTGTGCCGTGAGGAGGTGAGCGGGATGTGTTGGTGCTGGTTCCTGTCCTGGGGCTGTGCCCTGCTCCCTGTTGGGCTCCGTGTGTCCCTGGGCAGGCTCGGTCCTGCGTGGATGCTGTGGGGCTGTAGATCCCCCTCCGGCTCCAAAGGGGCTCTGCCAGGAACGTATCAGCTACCGGCAGCAATCCATCATCTTTTAATGTCATCAGAGTGGGGTTATCCAGCAGCCGCAAAGCCATCCGGGACCTTAGTCAGGTGCTAATTTGTTCAGCCCTTGTGAAGGTACCAGCCTGAATTTTTGCCGCTGCAGGGCCTCATCCTGCAGGCTCTGGGTAAGGCAGAGCAAAGCTCCCAGGGACAGCGCAGTGCAGGGCCAGAGCTGCCTGCCCCAGCAGAGCACCGAGGGGCTCCCCACCATCTCTGTGAGCTGGCACCAGGCTCCCTGCCCCTTTCCAGCACCTGGGAGAGGCCGCTCCGTGCACAGTCCGGGATGCTATCATATGCATGTATCTTCTATCAATTTTCTTTAAGTGTGTGCAGCTGAAATCTCTCGCAAACCTGATCCTGCTATTTTTCCCTCCTCCAATATAACACCATCCCACTTCCCAAGCACACTTGGGTGAAAAGAGATGGAGCAAAAAGCCAGACCAGTGGCAGAGGCTTGTGCCAGGCCTATTGCTGAATGAGACCTTCTTCACCAACAGGGAAGGTGACCACACCTGAACCCGGTGTTAAAAAAGCCTCCTTCCATCGTTTTATTTATAATCATCTGTATAAATATTTATCCTTTTACTTGCCACTCTGAGAAGGAGAGAAATAATAATAGAAAGTCTTTTCTTCGACAACCCAACATGCTTTCCAGTGGGATATATCCTCCGTCAGCCCTGCCAGCTACTCCAGATCCTCGCTGTGCATCACCCCCTCCCCGGCATTAACCTCCGTCCCCGTTACAAGCGGCGGTTTCCCCCCGACATTGGCGGGGCTTGCGGCAGATGCCTTTCACGCGCTCCCCCACTGAAGGCAGACGAAGCAGAGGCCTCGCAGCATTTTCTTTCCAAGTTTTCCTCCCCATCTCTTCACTATCCCTCCATTCCCCCCCCCACCCCCACCCCCCCCCGGCTTTCTGAATGCCATTGCCTCCTTTGCTTCTCCTCCCCTCTCCCGCTCCGCTTTCCAGCCCGCGTCCCTCCTGGCTCTGTGCCCTGACTATCAATGATGCTTCCAGCCCTGCTCTGTATTCCGGCTGGAGGCAGAGGTGGGGGCACGCTCGCCCGCTCCGCTCGCCAGCCCTTCGCCTCCCACACAGGGCCGCAAAACGCTGCAAGAAGGGAGATGAACGACTTTCCTATTTTATCTGAACATGGCGCCTGCGCTTTTCTAATTGCAAATTAACAAACACACAGGCACGGTGCATGGCCAGGGCCCGGCCGGCGCGTGGCAGAGCCGGGGGCTCTCCCCGTCCTTCCCTCTCTTTCCGGCAGCAGTGGGGAAGGGTGGAGGGATGCTCCTTGCGCCAACGCGCCAAAGCCGATGGAGCGCTTGCAGATTTGCCCTTTGGTTTGCCATCCAGCCCCGTCCTTGTCGGCACAGCCACACTGAGGATGGCCTCAAACTTCCCCGGCTCTTCCCTCCGCCCCGTGCGCTGCGGCGCCCCTGGCTCGTAACCTCCCTTTCCTCCTTGAAGCCCAGGTCGTAGCGGCACTTAGCTAAATTATATAACTGCAAACAAAGTGTGACAGCTTTATTTGTAATTATACTGCATTTAAAGGAACAAGATGAGCTTAATGAGTTAATAAAGTGGCTGCCTGTCAAAGCAGGGGATGCTTTGCATAGGCGCCCAGCAGGTCTGGCTCGGGGCTCATGCATATGGAGGGTGCAGGGAGGTGCCGCTGGCCATGGCAACATGCAGGTAGCAGCCTGCGGCCAGCTGCCCCTGTCCCAGAAGACTTGTATGAAGTGAAGACTTGTGAGAATCGAGCATTTTGTCTCCGCACACTTGACAAAACAAAGACAACTCACTCCTCTGGTTTCATGCCACATTTTTTATTCATAAACAAGCTGTTGGCTGTAAAGACATGATAAAACTCAAGCTCAGAGGAGGCTGGCGAACATTTGAATGCAAATCCTCAGCTGCTACAAATCCGTCCTATTATTCAGCTGATTTTTTTTTTTTTCCTCCCCATTTTTGTCTTATGCTAAGCTAGGCAGGATCCCAACCGGAGATATGTGATAAACTCTGGTCAATGCAAAGAAAGGCACCGGCATAAAAATTCAAAGGCTTTCCTGGGAGAGGGGAGGCAGGCAGGCTCCGCGGGGCGAGGGAGCATGAACAAAGGCCACCGTGCTGCCGGGGGGTTCTTCAGCAGCAACTGAAGGCTTAGCTCTACATGCACAATATTGCCTGTTGTGATCTTTTTTTCACCTATTTTTGCCCCGGCCAGGTAGCTTCCTCCCAGAAGGGGTGCATGGGGCAAACCTGGCACGCAGAGGAGGCAGGGAGAGCTGCCCGGCTGCCGCAGCGCTGCGTGGAGGAGCCCCAGCCAGAGGTGGGCACAGCAGCTCCCCAGCAAAACCAGGAGCTTCCCAGCCCTGCGTATCTCAGCGAGGAAAAAACAGCTGAAAGGTACAACACGGATTGTTTGTACGGAATAGGAAAGGAACAGTAATTTCGGATTTTCACTTTCATCCCCAAACCCTTCCGAGTTGCACGCACGCTGCCGTGACACCGCCCAGACCCTTTGCACGTGCAAACCTCCTCACGAGGGATGAGTCTTTTTGGCCGGTGCCGCTGCTGGCCGTGTCCGAGCATCTGGGTTGAGAAAATCAAGTCTCAGATTAGTGACAAGGCTGGTGCCAAGCGGTGAAGAGCAAGGATGGCCCCATGGCCAAGGACACTGTGGGGTGCCCAGGACTGGGGTCTGTAACGTCAACCCAGCTGTGCCGGAGCCCCCAAACCCCACATCCCCACCGGGTTAGGTCCAGATGTTTCACAGTGCCCAACTCTGGAGCTTAAAATTGCTCTTAGGCTGGACCTGACCTGGCTCCTGCCTGGCTCCCTCCCCTCACAGATGTTTGTGCAAGTCTTTTAACCTCTGCAGCCCCCCGTTTTCTCAGCACGCTGGGAGTGATGGCACTCCTCTCTGCTGACCCTGCTGGGGTGAGAAAGGTTTGTGGCCTTTTGCTGAAACACACCTTGCCAGCGCCAGCAACGCACCCAAGCTTTGCCCTTGGCCATGATAGAGGGAATTTCCTCAGGGAGAAGAAAAACGTCGAGAGGAGATACTGTTCAGAGAGACGGGTTTTGCATGACAACTGGGAAATAAAGAAAATAAAAGTTAGTGAAAATTTATTTGCATGAGAACACAAACGGAAAAAAAAAAGACAGATGATTTCTTGCAGCTCCTATCTAGTAAATTATTTTGAGAAGAAAATGCACCAGAGGTCGACAGAGTGAGCAGAAGGGCTGGGGGTCACTCAGGGCTGTGGTTTGCTGCTCTGGATCCTGACTGATAGAGATATTTGCATTTCTGGGGTAATTCTGCAACACGAGCAAATCTGCTATCACGGCATTACAAGACACCACAGATCCTCTGCAGAAGCAAAACAAGAAATCATTAAGCCCAATCCCTTTGCCTCCCTGCAAAACAAATATGACTGATGTCATATGCCTAGCTGTGCTTCCAGAAACATCGAGCACCAACTGATTTAATATTCGGTGGCACCTAAAGCTGGGCCTGCAGTCGAGTGTCCCGACACACGATATATTTGCTGTTCATCCAGCTTACATTGGGATAAGAGGTAGATGCTGAACTGTAGCTGAAATTATAGCCAGGCAAAGTACTCATAGGAAAACGAGTGACCCAGCAAAAATAGTCTTTCATTCTCCGAGACAAATTACAAGGCACAAACTTTGATTTTTATGAATGCACTTGCTATTCTTAAGCATTCAGGCAGGTTTTTGTGAGCGTATGTTGCCGTATATGCTGGCGGCTAACTGCACCCCCTGAAACAGGCATTCCTGATGGCAGGGCTGGTACCTCAGGACAGTGGGTACCCCCTCGCTGTGGGCAGCAAGGTGCACATCCCCTCCAAGCCCCTACAGGTGGGGGTCTACATGAACAAGCCCTGTTCCCCCTGTCCGCAAAGGCAAAAATCCCACTGATGAGAATGCTGGTGGAAAAGGCAAAGCAGGGTGCAGGTGGGGTGATCTTGGAAAAGGATGGAAGAGGGAAGGAAAATATCGGTGGATGTTTCTGCCAGCTCCCACATAGATGGAGGCAGCCCCACTGCAGGACATGCTTAGATGTGCATTTAATCTTCAACCTGCGTTAAACCACAGCTTTGACCTGCTCTGTGCTCCCCTTCCCAGATTTCTTAAGGTGCCTCTTTATATAAAGCGGCATCAACGCTACCTGCTTGGCTGGGGACCAGTTTCTGCAGATGCTGAGGGTGGGCACCATGAGTGGGAGCCAAGCGACGGTGCCCTCCCAGCTGGGCACAGGCTCCCGTTCCCTCCCCACCACTTTGGGCAAAGCCCAGGTTTCTGGCGTTTGCAATCCGATCAATGCAGGGCCCCTGGTTGTGGACAAGAGGAGAGACTTAATTCTAATCTGTATTGACTGCTCACTGCTTTGTCTGCCAATTTGCATCATGGACTTGTCTTAAACAATGATGTGGGCCTGGCAGGTTCTCTCACAGTAATCTATACCAGCGGGTCAAAATCTCTGAGCACTCGTTAAAGTCCATACATATGAAATGCACGTTTAACTACTGGAAAAATACTGAGGTGCATCTGTCTCAATATTTATCCACTTTCATCTGTAATCTGCTTAAACCCCAAGAATGCTTTCAATTTTTAGCAGCAGAAAGAGGCCACTTTATGCAGCGGAGAGCATTTCCTTAAGTCTTTATTCTAAAATACGTTGTCATGCTACCTCATGGCCAAGGAACAGGTCAATGGAGGTGGATGGTAAGGATGGAGAACGCCCAAAGGGAGAGAACTCAGTCTCCTGCCTCCTCCAGCACCATAAGTTCCAGCTAACTGAACACCTGCAGCTTTTGTTTCTTTTAAGGCTGCAATTTTGTAGTTGAGAAAAAAATATCTCACAGTATATTTGGGGTAAAGCTCTTTGGAGTTTCCCCTATTTCCACTTCCATTTTCCCCCAGGTTTGTAGCTATTGGCAAGAGCAGCTCTGGACGCAGCGTGCATCATGCTCCTGCTACTGCGCTGCTGTGGGGCACAGGGGGAGCCCAGGTCTGCCCTGAGAGTCCCCCTGGTGGGACGGCACAGGGGATGGGCAGGGGACATCCCCAGCTCTGGCTGCTGACAGACCCCCCAGATCCACCTCCAGCACCACCAAGCTGGAGGAAGGCGCTGATCCGCGGTGCCAGGCCTGCACCACCGCCCCATCTTGCAAAGCCCCCAGACTCCTGACGTATGGAGCGTGGCAGGGAAACACAGGCAAGGTTTGGGGTTAAATGCGGAGCTGACAAAGACACCGCTAAGCTCCAAAGCTCAGCCCCAGCAAGCGCTTCCACAGATTTTGATAATGGAGCGTGTCAGCAGCCGTGGAGACTGAGTGATTAGGCTGGGGACACGGACACTTGTCTGCACTTCATTTAAGCTTTGCCACTGTCTGCCTGCTTGTCAGTAGAGGTTCAGGGCTGCGGCGAGAGGGCAAGCACGTGCGTGTGAGCATGCACACCTCCGTGCGTGTCCGTGCACACCTCCGTGCAGGTCTGTGCCCTGCATCCTGGCAGTGACTCCGGAACAGCTTTGGCTTCCTCATGTTTGGGTGACAATTTACAGCTGCCTGTGACCCCGGCGACGGTGCTGCCAAACTCTCCGTCCAGCCAGCGCTCCCTGGACCATGACTGTGGCCCATAAATGTGATTTATAGGCAGCCGTTAGGGAGAGACACTGCCTCTCACATCAACTCATTGCACCAGATGGACTGTCTGCTACTTCAGCGATGGGCTCGGGTGGCAGTCGGGTTACCAGGCCACTGCCCACCTCCCTCGACTTCCTAACTAGCTGGTTAGATGGGCTTTACCACCTGTCAAGAGGAGCCTAAGTTTTATAAATAGGTTTCTGCTCTCAGGTTTTTTAAAATACAAAGCATTCAGCCGCGTGAGAAAGAAGCATCTGAGGAGGAACAGCCACCTCATTCAAGAATAAATAAATAAAAAATCCACTTTGATTCCATTGCGGTGACACCGGGGCAGCAGGATGGACTGGGACAGCCATGGCAGAGGGGGGCTCACAGCCAGGTGGGCACCATCCCACCTTGCAGCCGTGCCGCTGGCACTGCCGCCCATGCCAAGAGCAGCCATGCTGCAGGGAGAGACAGCCGCCGGCACGGCACCGCAGGGACCCCGGGCAGGGCCGGCACCTCCTGCTCGCTGCCTTTGGGCCACCGTTGCACCTTCCCCATCGCCTGGCCGCCGGGGCGGCTGCCCACACCCAATGGTGCAGGCATCGGAGGCTTCCAGAGACTCTCAGATGGATGCAGCCAGCACAGTGATGAGCTGGGGAGTGGCCGCTCCTCCTGGCATGGGATGGCAGCCCCAAGAAATACAAATATGTAAAATGATGTTTTCCCCAGCTACAGTTTTCATACTCCAGCGTGGAAAAATGGCCTGCTCATCCAGCAACCGTAGAAAATCTCAATTTCCCACATAAAAATATTAGTGGCTGGCTTAAAATATTAACATGTGGATCGCATTGCCCTCAGAAGCTGTGGGATCGGAGTTTAGCATCAGCAGTTAGACACAGATATGGAATTAAAAATGTAAGCAGTGGCTTTTCAGGACTTATTACTGCAGCGGGGAGGCCCCGCAGGATGGATGGCGGAGGGAGGGAGGGAGGAGCAGGGCACAGGGCTGGGGTTTCACACTACGGCTTTTCCCTCCCGCAGGGGCTGCTTCCCCCCAGCACCCCCAGGGTTACCCCCACTCAGCCTCTCACCCGTGGCCAGGCGAGCCAGGTTTGCCTTAAGCAGCATAACCTGTCTTGGGGTGCTGGGAGCTTACAGCAAAGGTGTACGAGATGGGGGTGCAGGGTATGGTGGGGCGCTGGCTCCGTGAAGCTGGAGGTGACGGGGAGCCCCAGGATAGCCCCATGGCTCCAGGGAATCTGCCCCACAGCTCCTGTGCCACCGGGCACATCCTGCCCGGCCCCATCCCTCCTACTCCAGCACCCAGGGGTAACACCTCGTGCTTTAGGGTGGCTCTAAGGACATACCCAGCTTTGGCCTGAAGCGGCTGCTTTGCAAAGGGCTGAGCGCACAGAGGGGCTGGGGGCTGGCACGTGTCCCCGGGCCATTCCTGTCCTCACTGCCTGTGTGGGAGCGCTGTGGGGCGAGGGCTGCATCCATCCCCATGCCATCGCATGGGGACCCAGCCCTGGACCTGGTGAGGCCTCTAGGGGCTACTGTAATACAAATAATGAATAATTACAATGATATTAAACTGGTAAACGACAGATATTCTGTGAGCCCTGCTCATAACGACGCATGTAAAACCCCCCTGCTGAATACAGGGACCTCTTTCCCTGAAGGTTTGGGCTTGGCTGATTTCAGACGCCGGCTGCGTGCGCATGTCAGCACCCACAAATGTGCCGGAGCCAGCGTGGCAGGCGCCGGAGCGTGGCCGCTGCCGAGCCGCCCGGGGAAGTTGGGAAGAGCAGAGTTTGGCAGAAGGTTAGCGTCGGAAACAAAAAACCTGGACTAAATTATTATTCCACCCATAGCCTTCACAAGGAAAATAGAAGCAGCAGATTGAGGCCTGTTTTCATATTTGATAGGGAACCAGATAAATGGCAGGCAGCTTGCTCTGATAAGGCCTTGCTCTGGGCATAACCTCTTTCTCTGAAAGCCTCTTACTATGCATAGAGTCAGGCTATCTGTGCAGCTGCACCTTGACACAAATATATCTGCACCCAAGATGAACCAATTCCCCCAGAAATTACAGGAGTGGGATTGCATCTGGGCAAGGGGCCGCAGCCACCGCTTTGCCACCTTCTTTTTTTTAGCGATACTTTTTTCCCCCCAAGTAGCTTCTCAGACAAATATTTTTCCCTTATTCTCCTTTCTCCCTCTGCATTGCTCTGTCCCCTGCGGCAGCGAAGAGCAGAGCTGGGGTGTGGGGCACCGGAGGCTGGGTGCTCCCCTCCTCGCTGGGGCTGGCAGCCACAGCAGTGCCGCTCCTGTGCCCCCTTGCAGGAAAAGAGATTTAACCCTCCTGAGCAATCTTATGCTTGGAAATCACCCCCAAACGCTCTGTATTTTGGGGGAACCAGCAGCTGAGGTGACACCAATATAACCTGGAAGTTCTCAGGTGTGTAGAGGGCATGGACAAACGTGTGATGCTATACATCAGTATGCCCACCACCCCGCCTTGGGTGCTTTAGGACTTCCCAAACTCCCTTCCTGCGTGACCACAGGGCCCAACCTCCTCCTTTTCCATGGGACTGGCTCTTATGTACCAAATTACTTGGGGAATTTAGCTCCAAAGGCAGCAAGGCCAGATTTTCTAATGGTCCCCATGCAAGACAGAGGCCATTCCTATTATGGTCCCACGACAGCTAGTCTCCTTAACGTCCCCTGTGTCATTGACAACTTCTCTCTGCTGCACTTTAGGAGCCAGAACAAACATGTCTCAGTAAATATGAGTGATAGTGTGGAAGAAGAGCTGTGCTGTGGCTGAGGGTCTCGAGGATCAGGAATTATGAGGCAGGAAAGGCTTTTCCCATCTCTGTGAGCAGAGCCTCTGCCCTCCGGCATGAAGAACTATCCTGAGCACCGCTAGTTCCCCAAGGACTTCGAGGAAACCAAAAGAAAAGTGGGTTACAAAGATTTGGGTGAAAAGGAGGAGAGATATCCAAGGAGATGGCCACGCTAACTGGGCATTGAGCAGCTTATGACCAAACCCATATTCATTCCTAACAGACACAAGTAACGTCCTTGCTGCGAATACACCACTGGTTTGTTGTTTGGGTTTTTTTAACCAGAAGGGACTGCAAATTAGTTTTCCAGCTACACCCACTTTAAAGACTTTATCCTAATGTTCTGTTTTGCGGTGACATGAGCTCTATCATCATAAGAAGAACAAATCAGCAATTAGTCTGCGAGAGGCATCGCCATGGAGGTAGAACAGCCCCTAGTCAGAGGGAGAGGGAATCCTTTACAATGAAAGGCCCCTGGGAGAGTCGGGACCTGGACCTCGTGACGATGATTGATGCTGGCACTGCAGAGACACACCACACCTCCCCAGAAAATTAAAAGCCTATTTGGTACGGTACTAACAACACATCACATTGATATTGTCTCATTACCCATCAGCACAGGGTCCTCATCTTCCCATTTGTATGGTATTAGGGGAAAAACCCCACAGGACAAGCACTTTTCCCCTTTTCTCCTCATCCACCCCAGAACATGTCCAAAAAAACTGAGAGTGAAGGTTGGGCAGATTCAAAGCCCCTGTACCCTTCCTTGTACATCATCATTATTATTATTCCAATTTCTGTCTCACCTAAAAACTGGTGGTCTGCGGGGCTGGATGCTGCTGTGCGCAGCCAGGGCCCTCAGGGCAGCAATGGCTGGTCGGAGCTGTGCCTTCTCCCAGCCTGGCACGGGGGGATGCTGGCACTGCAGCTGCAGATTAGAGCTGGCCGTGCCAGCACCAATGCTGAGCACCACATGCCCAAACCACCTCAGGGATTTGCATGTGGCCATACGAAGGAACCACAATGGGCTCATGCTGCAGAGCCGGAGCTGGGGGGAGCGAAGAGGGAGCGCCTGGGGCAGGGACATGGGGAGGTATTTGCAGGAGGGGCAGATTTCATCTGAGCACCGCAGTCGCTGAGGTGCAACCAGCCCCGCTGCCAACTGTGAAGGGCCGTTGGTAGAAAAGTGAAATATTAGAGCTTCGGGGTTTCCCTGCCCCCACTCCTTCCAAACTGGCATCTGTTACGTGTTGGGTTGGAGCAGCAGATGCCTGGTTGCAGCTAATGACAGCAGTAGTCTGTTAACAGATGCCATGTATCTAGCAACAGCCTTTGTCTGATCAAAACACCAAGTGCTGATTTAGCTGTAAAGGTAGCGGGGCCAAGGCCTTTCCCTCCCCGCAGCTGGAGGGGTCCGAGCCGGAGCAGCAGGCCCACTCCTGCCTCTCCCCCAGTGCCAGCAGAGACACAGCCCCAGGGGCTGGCTGGACCGGGGCGCACAGACTTGCTCATCTTACGCAGAGCACAGGCTGGGCGATGGTCCAAGGCGAGCAGCCCTCCTTTCTGCACAAGCACTTTGCTGGGTGCTAAACCTGACGCTTGCAACTGTCCTCTTCTCTCTTTCCCTGCCCTCTTCCCTCCAGCGATCCTGCAGGGAGCCGGCCCTGTGCAGGCAGGAGCCTGCGGGAGTCACGGCTGTGCCGGCTCTTCCCTGCCCCAGCTCTCCCCATCCCACCCAGTGCACCCAGTCTGGCCACTGGCACGTCCTTGCACCCTGGCTCATCCTTCTGCCGGTGCTGCCACGGTGGGGTGACATCTCCACCACCATCAACCTGCCAGAGAGGTGGCTGCTGCTCTCCCCACCCCACGCAGCAGAAGGGATGCCCATTTCCTCACAGCACATTTAATAATATATAATAAATAAAGCATCCCTGCTGCACCGGGAGCCATCTTCCTTCCACTGTAGCCATCGCTTATTAATTCCGCTCCTGACGATGAACAGGAAGAGTTGAAGTAAGGTGAGATACCTCAAGGGTGCTGGATGTGTGGCAAAAGTACTGGGCTTGGGAATGGGAATGGGTGGCATGCGGTGTCACACCGCCCACCGGGTGCATGCTGGGGTCCCGTAAACCCCCATAGGCATCAACTGAAGGGTACAAAGGCCCAATCCTGCACCCATGGGAGTCCCAAGGGTGGCGAATGGCTTTGGATCGGGTCCTGAGGCCATGAGCGCAGACACTCATTTTTCAAGGCTCGCTCTGTCAGCCTTCCTATTTACATTTCCCCAGCCCCACCGGAGATTAGGCCACATTAAACATCAAGGGGTCCGTTCTCCTGCCCACGGGCTTCTGCCTCTCCCAGCGACATTAATAGCAGTGACATGCCCGTATGCAGAGCAGAGGAGACCCCTAATTGCTGAACAAATTACACGTTTAAAATCAAACCTGTCTCTGGGAATGAGGAAAACAGAGCGCTACCCACAATGGAGAACTTCTGTGCTGCTTCAGAAAATATTTAAATAACAAGATTAATCCCCTTTCCTTCAAATTAGTTAATAAAAATTGATTTCTCTTGGTGCTGAATACTCCTTTGCACCAAAGCTATCTTTTAAGGGTACCTGCAGCCTCCTAATACCAATAAAGCTTAAGGCCCGCTCAGATTTTTTGGTCTTTCTGTGCATGGAAGCCTGTCCTCCCCGGGGCACCACGGGGAGCCCAGGGGGCGCAGGGCACAGGGCACTGCGCGTTACGTCTAGAAGGAGGCAAAGAATCTGGATCCGGGTATGAAAAGTACTCGATACAGAGGCCAGCGGTGATGTGGACCCACTGCCGTGCCTGCAGCACCTCTCAGCCCCGCAGACCCTTCCAGCCCCCCGGGGGGGAAGCCCCCTGCTCTCCCACTGCACAGAAGCCGAGGCAGAAAGCAGCCCCGCCGCCCACCTCCTCGCTACGTTTCTATTTCCCTGGACTTATCACCCTGCCACACTAGATAGGCAAGGACAATACGGTGGAGAACCAAATGAAGAGAGTTTTTAACCAACACACAGGACCCTAAAGGATAATTAAATGACAAGACTTATCAGCCCCCGTGGGGCATTTCCATTGTATAACAGATTAAAAAATGTTTCCTTTCCAAAGGAAAAACAGTCGCTGATCTACCTTTCACTGAATCTATTAGACAACTCATCTGAAACAAGTTTCACATTTTTTAATTCAACCAGCTGATCCAATCCCCTCCATTTGATTTCCCCAGATGGCAGGAGCAGCTGGAATGGAAAATCCTTCCCCGCCAGCACCGCAGCATCACCTGGCCATCAACAGATCGACGTGCTCGGTGCTTTGCCTGGTCTGAACGGGGAGGGAAGCAGCAAAGAGAGTGATGTAAACGGTTCAAAATGTTTTGCTCTTTAAGCAATCAAACAAACACAACAGCCTCTTGCATTTTCTCTGTCTGGAGAGGCTTCAAATAACATGGGTACATATTACAACAGCTTCATGCTCGTAGGCGCAAGCTAATGGCGAGGGGCTGCGTGCGCATGCAGGGAATTGGGCTCACCACTGTATTAAACAAAGTTGGACCAGAAAGAGGAGTCCAAATGTCTCCACTAAAAGTTTTTCTATGGCAATACACTGGTTTGTGCTAAAAGGATCAGCTTTTGGCAGAGCATTTGCATTTACTGTGAAAAGAAGTGCAGACACAACAGCAAACAGCCCGGCCCCGCCATCCCCTCAGACTGGGATGATTAAAGAAAAAAAATGGAAACAGTGTCAACATTCTCTGTGGCAAGGGTGGCATTTCAGCATGTCCCAGCACAGCAGCCCCACGATGGTGCTGGTGACCGTGTGCTGCTTTGCCCCCCCCATGCACTGCCGAGCGCCGCATATGCAATCAACTGTTTACTCGGCATCAGCTATAAATGTGCATTTAATTGGGCACCTTTGCTCCCTCTCCCCCCTCTCTCTCTCCGAGGGCCGTCTGAATGTGAGGGGGAACAGCCTCCGATTCATCCGCCACCACCCTGGGGTCCCCCCTCCCCTCTCCCCGGGACCCACAAAAGAGAGGTCGCTCCCATGTCAAGTGGGGTGTGGAGACCAGCTGAGGAGCTCGAGAGCTGAATTGTGCCAATTTGTGCAGCCAGCACCCGTTGTAAAAACTCCTGATCGGGAGGCATGAGCCGGCATATGGTGCCTCACTCAAGAGGCTGTCATTCAGGGGACCGGCAAGTGATGGCTCTCTCACCCTCCCTTGATGGCCTTTCTGCTCCCCTCCCGCGGGTCCAAGGGGCTGGGAGGGTGAGGAGGAGGAGAGGGGCTCAGCATCCCCTCTGCCGCTCCCGCTCCATCTGCACCCGAGCCAACCGAGCGTGGACGGACGGATGCTTTTTCTTTATCCCGCTCCCCTCCTCCAAATTTCTCCGATGGCCTGGTGAATTAACTGCTCGTGTCTTCGCAGGGATGCGTGTTGGGGCTCAATTTCATGCTGGTTAATTCCAAAAAACCTGCCTGTGAGAGCGGCTGCGGACCGTCCCCGGCTGCCCTTCCCCTCTGGCGCTCCGTGATTTCCAAGCCCTCTCCTGTCTCGGAAGGCAGCCCCCCTTGTCCCTCCAGCCCACCCTTCAGCCAGGGCTTGTTCCTGTCCTCAAAGCTACCCTTTTACAAGCAGAAAAGCTGTTGGCATGAAAGAACTACGAAGAGCCACCACTTAAAGCCCCTTTCAGGAGCAGAAGGTTTTCAGCTCTCAAAGAAAGAGGTTTTTTGTTCTGGCTTTGATGTTTCTGGGGTCTGGGACTCTCCACTCTTTTCTCCTCGATTCCGAGCAGGCAGATATAATCACCCTCCTCCTCCCCTGCCTCTATTCATCGGTGCATTTTAAATAAAGTAACAACACAATCCCCAATTTGGGAGCCAACCTCAAATTAGTGCCTGCATCGCTTTAGCTGGGAGATTTAATCAGGTAGTTAAGACCCCGTTTTGTGAGAGGCTGCAGCCCTTCATGGGGGTTTTGAAGCCCCCAGCATGGGGCAGCAGGAGGAGGAGAGCTCCGGCCACATCCCCCCGCAACCCCCAGCACCTCAGGCACCGACAGTTCCCCCTTATCTCCACCTGAGACTCCAGGGATGGGAAAAGAGCCACATCTTCCCTGTGAAAGGATGTGACTTGCCTATGCCAAGCGTCCTATGCCACCTCCTCAGTGCCAATGACCCCCTCCCACCGCATCCTCGTGTGCCCAGCTCTTACTCCACTTTAGCGGCGGTGGCTTCACAAACTGTCCTGCCCCATATCACAAAACACGTGTCAGAGCTTCGATAGGGACCTTCGTGGACCTGATTCTTGCCCCATGGCTGGCTCTGATGAAGCTGTGCTTGCCCTGATTACTGAAAGCATCCTTATTCAGGGAGGATTCATCTAGCAGGCACTTAATCCCTTTTGAAGCCAGGTGACTCGGCTGGGTGGGCGCAGGGGGGACGACAGGGAGTGGGGAGGTGCAGGGTACAGGGTGTCTCAGTGCCGCGTCCCCTTCGGCCTCACACACCCCCTGCTAAGAGGAGACCCGAGAGGGCAGACCCCAAACCACTGCTTTGAACACCCCGGGAAACTGGGCAGGGGAGAAATCAGAGCCATGCAGGGCAGTCCCTGTCCTGGGCAGGGTCCCAAATCTCCCAGTCCGCCTACAAGCAGCCCCGTAAAGAGGGGGTCTCACCGTCCCACCGAAGGTGCTTTGAAAAGCAAATCCCTTACTGCGATCACCAGTCCCACGCAAGGAAAACCAGTGGGGAGCACACTCCCACCTCTTTATTTAAGTGAAAAAAATAATATTAATGTGTTGCCCCTTGCCCTTCACCTCCTCTGCCAGACCCTGCCTGCTCGCCACTGCCAAGGAGGGAGCTGTTGGGGGATGAGGACGGGGTTCACCAGAGCATCCCAACACTGCAGCATCCCAGCACTGCAGCCAGCCCCCGAGCGCGCCCAGCACCCTCCTGCTGCGGGGATGCCCGCAGCTCTCGCACGTACCGTGCTGTGCCACAGTGGGCACAGCCCTGCCAGTGACCGTTTGGGAGCCCCCACTCTTGGTGGGGCAGGAGCAGGCAGGCAGAGGCCCCCGCACTGCACGCCGAGTCCCCGCAGCTGCCGTGGCAGTTGGGGGAACAAACCTTTAGAGACACCGTCTGTCGACGGCTCCGGGGACATTGTCTCGGACCCCATCACACTCCACCCCTTTTGAGCCTTCACAGCAGCTTTCTCTGCCCTTCCCCAGCAGCACTTTCCAGCCGCCCCCTCGCTCTGATTTAATTACGGCACACTCGGACCCACGGCGCCCTGGCCGGCAGCGTGGGAAGGGACACGGCGTGGAGCATGGCACATTGCACCTGGGCTAACTCCCTGTAAACCTTTGGGACCACTTGCTTGCCAGCCAAGTTGGCACCTGGGTGCTGTATTAAACACGTGTGCCCACAGAGCCCTCCCCAAGTGCCTGCTGCTCCAGAGGTGAGCTTCCCAGCCACGCTCCCCGGCTAATCTCCGAACGCTTTCCTGGACATCCGCAGCCTGATTTCCCTGAAGTTGCTCAGTCTGCATTGAATGGAAGCGGCTTTAATGTCGGAGGCAGATGGGCACCTCACAAAGGCCCCTCACCTCTCCAAGCTGGTCTGTCCGCATGCCTGATTAAATCCTAATACAGAAGTTAGAATTGATACAGTGGCTCTGGGGTGATTCAATTAGTGCAGCAGGCATGGAGAAAACAGCACAAAGAGATGTGGTAGTTAGAAAGTCATTTTCTTTTGATCATTATAGCATCTCACACGTGGAAGCAGAAAATTATAGGCTCATGCGTCTTTGCTTAATATCCTCTGGGGCCAGATTTGTCGTAACATTGAAGTTAGCTGTCAGAATTGACAAAATCATGTGGTGTTGATGAATTTACAGTGCTGCTCTTAAAAGCCGAAGCAGGATCCAGGAAATGTCTGCCAGACAAATGTATTCAACTTCTATAAAATCACCTTTCCCTCCCTGCCCCCTCCCTTGGCTGCGATCCCTCTCTGCCTTTGTGGTGCCTCTGCCGCCGGTACAGATGCCGGGCTGGGACGGGCGCCAGCTGACTTCGTGCTGGCTGTCCCCATGTGCTGCCTTTCTTCTCGGGGTGCCACAGCCCATGCCACCCTGGGACACCTCTCTGTGCGCTTGTGCCCTAAATGCTTGGCAAGCAGATAGCTCAAACCTATCAAACGGTGTGATAAGCACCTTTTTTAGCTTCCAAAGCAAGTTTGGTGCTGGAGGGTGGCAGCCAGCAGGACTCAAGCTCTAGCCATCGCCCCGTGACGGGTATGGCACAAAAGGCAGCAGCTGCAGCACCCGCGCACCCAGTGGGAGGAGTGCAGCCAAGGCCAAGGGATGCTCAGGACCTGGCATTCCTGCTGTGGCACAAACCCGTCCTGTATCGGCCGCTGAGGGACCCGCAGGGCTGTCTGAACAAGTGACTCGGAGGAGGAGGACCCCTGCAATTGCATGGCTGATGTGTCTCCCCTGTCTATGACAACTGGCTGTCCTGCCTGTTGGCAAAGAGATTTAGGGGCAAGGCTTTAGTCTGATATCTGTGCACCACTGGATGATGGCGTGGGGAAACAAGCAGCAGAAATGGGTACCTGTGGCTGATAAAAAGGGCATTTCTATTGACAGCCAACCTAACAGGCTGCTGTGTTTTGTAGGAGGTGACTGGATCCATCAGGACAAGCTGTGCTCTCCTTTGGCAGAGAAATCATAGATAAACGCTTGTTCCTGGTGGCCCCTGTGCTCCCATTGCAGAGCGCGGACCTCAGGGCAGTGAAGGGAGGGATCCCCTTCCCAAGCCTCGCAGGCAAACTATGGGTTCTTGGGAAGAAGAGTCCCATTCTCTCTCTATTTTTTAAAAACAAAAAAAAAATTAGCTGCTGGTGGACCTAACCCAGCTTCCCTGAGGCAGCACCCTGACACAGCAGAGAAACTGGCCCCTTTGTCTCTATGGGACTCTCAGTGCAGCTGAACCCACCACGGTGCTGCGGCAGAATGCCGCTGCCTGGCCCCTTAGCCCACCTCCCGCAGCACCTCAAAACTTCCAAGTGCTGGCTAGATTCCACCAAAGCTTGATCCCAGATGCTGTTGGTGCATCCCCCACCATGTCTCCAGCCGCTGTCCCACAAGGCATGGACCATCTCTTTCCAGAGGTAAGCACTGCTTTTCCCCAAACAGACTTCAGGTTACTGGTGCCACACATCTCTCAACACTAAAAGCAACAAGCCACAGACGTGGGGTGGCAAGACCCGTGTATTTATTCCAGGCCACATTTCCCTGCCCTGGCCCTACAGAGGTGGAAAGGTTCAAAGTCCCCGTTGCCTCTTGCCTGGAGAATCCCTCTCGCTGTAAGGTCCTCAATGCCACAAAAGCAGGGCTGGCGCATTCTAATCACTTCCCGCGCAGCGGGAGCTCATCTAGCTCATTAACTGAGCTGTGCTCATTGTTTTGCCCTTGCTTAAGCAGATACAATATTTCTACTGTATTTAACACAAACCCCATCTCAGCTGCTGTCTCCACACATACACGCACTGAGAGTCCTGCTGACAAATTCAGATGACAGATAGGTTTTTTGAGAACAGATATATATTTCGGTTATGGAAATCTTTCTTGCCCATCACAACTGTCAGACAGGAGAAAGCCAAGCCACGCCAAAGCGAAAGCACCGGCGGGTCCAGGCCTGCCGGCTCGCAGCCAGCACAACGCTGCGGCAGCGGGTCCAAGGAGCTGGCAACCCCCGGGCTGGCCCTGGCACCCAGACCCGCTCCTGCTATCCAACGCAGTGCCAGAGGCAGCTGCGTGCCCGGCGGCACTGGGAAAGGAGGACAGAGCCTGGCCTGGGGAACCCACCACCCATCCAGCCCGGCTGGGATGGGGCGATTCCCTGCAGCCCGCTGCCTGCAGGAAGCTGGGCACGTGCACGTCCTGCTGGCCTTCCCCTTTCATCTCTTTGTGCCCATCCTTCCTCTGCTGAAGGATATTCCTAGCAAAGTTTCACATACTTGATTTGATTTTTTTTTAAAAAAAATTTATTTCTAATCAAGAGGTGAACTCGTGAAGGATTTTTTTAAGGTTGCCATCCTTAAGAAAATGCTATTTCTAACTAACTTCTATGATTTTGGGGGACTGAGTTTTATACAGTTTGTTCATCTTGAGGAATCTCTTTACCTTCTATTCTTCCATCTCTGTCTGGTCTTCAAGATATGCTAATCAGTGTGTAAGTATATCCTTTCAAATAATTATCATACATTATACTCTACTCATCTCTGTATAATTTCCTCATATGCATAATCGTATTTGACTTCCTTATGAATGTAAAAACCATCTTACCTTGGGCAAGTTAATCTTCATTGATTGAATATCAAATTCATTTGAATGTGTTAGCAAAGCCTTCCCCCTCCCTCCTGAACAGGAGAAAATGGATGAGAAATACACATTTCCTATCCTGGTGCTGCAGGATTTCTCTGTTTATTTGGCCCTTATTTCTCTTTGTGCCTTTAAAAAGTCCCTTTTTGCTGCCCCAGTTCTTCTCTCCCTCTTTCTCTTTAAATAAAAATTAAAAAAGAGAAAACCCATGTAAGAACAGCACTTGCTTTATTTTCAAATGCAAAATGCTTCTTTCACTCCATGCTTCTGAGAAGAATAATTAAGGAACCACAGAACCTTGATAATAACTAACTTCAAAAGGGTGAAAAGCAAAGCCAGAAGTCCTTAAAATGAAACACAATCCACTCAGGGAATGCCGGCGTGGGAAATTAGCCTTTCTTCTTAAATGTGTTTGTGGGTTTTGATAGCAACAAACCTCATGCACAGCCCTCCCACTGCTCCTCTGCGTGTCCCACTGGCACACGGGTTCCAACCCCACATGCTGCTTTGGCTCGAAGGGTGGAGGATGCTGAGGAAGGTGCGACGGACCCTGACCCAGCTCCTCCTAACCAGGCTTATGACCTCCTGGAAACCTCCCTGCACACCCTTCTGTGCAGCTGGGCACAAGGTCCCGGGAGAAAACCAGTGCTTTCCTGCCCAGCAGGTGGACGAGTGACATCCCTGCCCCACAAGAAACTCCTTTGCTTTCAGCAGGGATGGGTTTTCACCCAGGACAAAGCCAGGGCTTCCTGCAGGTGAGCTCCTGTTTCAGGGTGAATTGCCTGGTGGTCACCTGCTAGTCATCGTGCCACTTCAGCAGCTTGCCTGAGCTACAGCTCATATAGTTCAAGGCATTTATTTATGTTTTATTATTTAACAGGAAGCAACTGTTAAATAACAGTTAGGGCTTGTCCCCAGGATAGGAGAAACCACCCCTGGTGCACCCAGGGGTCCTGTCCACATCAGCTGGAGAAGGTGTCCTTCAAACTGACTGCTCAGCTGCTGTCCCCAAGACCTAGGCTATGAAACACTCCCAGCTGAATTAAACATTTTTGAAAGTTTTTTTTTGCCTTAAAAAAAAGAGATCAAAATAATAACAAAACAAAAATTCATGAATTCCAATAACATTCAAAGCTCCCCCAGATTAGGCTTCTTGCTGGCCTCAGTTGGAGCAGATGCTAGTAAATCAGCACTGGGGAGATGCCCTAGTGATATTTTCTTATCCAGCATTTAGGAAGCAAATTATCAGTTAAAATCCAACGCTACATACGGCAGAGCAGCCCAGCACTGCTCCACCAGCCGTCCCACCCGCCTGGCATCAGCCTGACCCGCAGCGCCTCTGCGTGGGGCTTTGCCATCGCGTTGGGCAGCGTGATGGGTGTGTGCAGCCCCGGACAGCTGTGGTCACCTTCCCTTCAGCGCTGTTCTCCCCCTTTATATACTATTATCAGTAAGGTGCGCGCTTCGTTACTTCCGCACCACCCACTGAGTTGCTTTGGACCCTTCTCCAAAGACAGCTGGACACCCCCCAGGGCACGGCCAGCGCTGCGCCGAGCGAGACCAGGCTCAGGCTGGTTGCAACCCTGCAGCAATGCCTGTGCAGATGGATCCCTGCGCAGAGCCCTTCTGGCTCCGCCGGGAGACCTGCCCGCAGCCGCTCCCTGCGGGACCTCCATGAGGCCCCCCGTGCGCCAGCCCTCTGCCACGCCGCCGCCGGCCAAGCCCCTTTGGGGTGTGCTGGGCACACGCGCGTGCGCATTATGGAGCCGTGCGAGCGCACCGGTCATGTAGCTGTGACTTCCAGACATCCGACAGCTCGGTTGGAGCTACCGCTACGAGTGGGCTGACGGATGTCCGGAAATCCAGGCATGGGGCCAAGGTCCACGAATTCTGGCTGGGCAAAACTTCCAGGCTGGGAAACCTGGACATATGGGAGCCCCCGTCCGTGCCATTGCAAGCCTTGAGCCAGGAGGGCGGCAGGACTAGGATGCTCAGGACATAGCTGGATCGTCAAGGCTGTGTCTATTTTGAGCTCTGTACCAGGAGGGAAACGTATATTACATAGTGTAAAATGGGTAAGCTGTTTTGGGGATTGGTGGAGAATACATCAGTGCAGCATGCAAAGATTATATTATGATTAATCAAGTTAATGTACCATACATTGTTAACACTAAAATTTTCAGAAGAGGTGTGTCCAGTTTGCGTGTGAGGCTTGATTCCTCTCCATTAGAATGGGCTAATTTCCTACAACACATGTGATTTTTTTTTTTTTTTTTAATTTTCTAAAAATTCCTCTGACTGTGAGGTATTTTGCTCTGCAGCTCTGGCAAACCTTCCCGCACAGCTCTCCAGACTCCTTCCCCAGCCCGGACCGATCTTTCCACCAAACGAGGGCCTGACCCAGCAAACCCCAGGTACCCCCCGCAGTGCCCCTACCCGGAGCAGTCCCTTGGAGACCAGCAAGAGGCTTCAAGGCTCTGCGCTGCCGCAGGAGAGGTCCCAGGACCCAGGGGACATCAGATGGCAGGGAAGTGTGACAAGGTTGCCGGACGAGAGATGAGAACAGCAGCTGAGATAACTTTGGGTGTTTCCCCGGTTTTATACAAATACTGAAGTTGGCCCCATCATTTCGGAAATGGCTGCTCCTGGCTAAGCAGGTCACGGCACAGATGAAGTACCCTGAGTGAATCGGGGACCTCAAAGCAGGTAAAACCTCATCATCCCACACTCCTCATGCATTTGGAAACCATAATTTTGGGCAGAAGGCTGGGATGAGGTGCTTTCCCTGAAAACTCTGCCCCAAACTTCACCCACCCTTGGGCACAGGCACAAAGGGCACAAACAGCTGGTCTGGCGGAGGTCCCTGGGGAAGGTGACCAGGGGTGCTGGGGAAAGGGAGTAGCTTTGCCACATGGATCATCTATCAGGCCTTGGACAACGCCTTTCAATGGGGATTTAATGATGATGAGCAGCAGACCCCTTCCTGCTTTTACGTCACCCCTGGGAGGCTGCGGAGAGACAGGCTTTCACGGCCGGCTTGCACTTTCCCTGACCCTTGAACCTCAGGGCCAGCACTTTTATGGGGATGAAGCGACACAGTTCCTGTAACCTGCCTCGGGGGCCCTGAAAAATTAGACTGAATCAAAGCAGAAAATGAGTTTTCATTTATCTTGTGATGATGCACGAGGTTACATGAAAGACAAATAGCTGCTTCTGACTCTTCCTTTATCATTGTCACTGCAATTAATAGGCTGTGGCCTTCGTTACTGTGTTAGTACTAAAGAGACCGTGGGCCCCGGGGGACGTTAACGAGAGGAGAAAAGCAGTCCAATCTTCTAAAAGTTCTGTCATGTTACGATATGCTAACCTGTTTCTTTTTCACTTGCTGTTAAAGTGCTGGTGACTCAGCTGGACGAGCAGAGCATCAATGCTGCCAGCGCTAACGTGCTACCTCCATCAGTGGCATCACCGGTCCCGCTCCCTCCGGCTGGGGCAGTGGTGAGGGAAGGACAAGGGGACATGGGCAAGGGCTTCCTGAGGCTTGATGGCCTTCAGGGCCCCCCTCCGTGCTCTGGCGGTTGTCCCCAGGTTGGGTGGTCCCCAGCTGGCATCTAGGTCAACGTGCCAGTTGGATGCTCCCACTGGGATGGTGGAGTTCAAGTTTTCTTTCCAGGGCCAGCAGCCCTCCTCAAGGCAGGACTATTTCAAGCATGGGTGATGCCAGCTGCCCCAGCAGTGTCGCCGTTCCCCAGCCCACACCACTGGCCGTCGCTTTCCAAGGCCACTTCCACCCCGTCCTCTCCCAAGGCCCGCACAGCCTCTTGCTAACACCACCACCATGAGACACCTTCTCTCCTTCATTATACTGCATCCCAACCATCAAATCCCCATCCCGACGGAGTTAAGAAAGCAGTCGAAGTTATTCCCACCATCAGTTACACAGGACAGGGAGTCATCTGTCACCTGAAACGTGCACCACCACAGATCTTTTCCCACCTCATAAAAGCAGATGAGCCGTGTGTGTGTGCTTGCGCGGTGGCTTCGGCTGCGCGCTGAGAAGGATGCTCGACCTGAAAGCTGGTCTGGGGGACACAGCCGGGCCCGATGGCCTCACCAGCTCGGTGTTGCTGAGCCCTGTGTGATTTACTCTGCCTATTAATGCCATCTGCCCCGTTTTCAGACCCAATGACTGCAAGTGCCCAGAACCAGCTCAGATTTTCCCATTGCCTGTGTCCTCCCAATGCCAAGGATGAGGATCCCGAGGGGTTTCCCACTCTTCTGTCACACCAAACACCCCCAGGGACAGCACTGTCTCTCCCAAGGCTGCGGTGCCAGGGAGAAAGCTTCTCACCTCACCGAACAAGAGCAAAAGGGAGGAGTGCGGACACAAAGTGATACTACAGAGCCGATACCGAGGGACTCGCTTACAAATTCCCATGCCAGTGACAAGCCTGTCCAGGGTATCAGAACCCCCCCTGAGCTTTCCTGCTACTGGTTTTCTCAAGAACTGCTCAGAGCACCCTTTGCTTAGGCCTGGAATAAAGCTCAGCATCACAGAGCAAACCCTCTGCAGCACACGCTGCCCACCCACTGCGCGGACCCTGCCCTGCAACCTGCTGGGCAGCTGCGCCGGGACCTGCGCTCACACCTACTCTTAAGCGGAGCAGTTTGGCTCTCCCCTGCTGCTCCCTCCATCCCTCCAGCTGCTGGGGACGGGCTCTGGGCAGCGGCACTAGGACCAGTGAGAACCTGCAATCCCACCTGGAGGGAGTTACAGAGCAGAGAAAGTCACAAAAGTGAAGTTCGATGAAGCCAGACTTCTCCCCTGCCTTCAACTTGAGACTCCAACACGTTCGAAGCTCTTTGTACATATCTGAGAGCAACTTGGCTATATAATTAGAAGCTTAAGTAAATCTACCCCAAATTTTCAGAAGACTTTGTGGGCTCATGCTTACATTAATTCAGGGGTTTCCCATTCAAAGCCTTTATCGTTAATTTTTGGTGCTAAAACACTTCTAAAGGCTTTGGTGTAGCCTATTCTTATGCGATTGCGGCACTATTCTCTTTAATTGGTGCTTTTTGAGGTTAATTGAAAAAGAATCCATGATTGGAAAAACAAAATTAAGAGAATTTTGTAGGGATTAAAGTTGTCCTGAAACAGTAGGGAGAAAAAAGGTTTATCTGGAAAAATGAAATTGCCATGCTGGTGGTGTACGTTCCCTGTCCCACAGCTCGGGTATCACCATATCCTTGGCTCCTGTAACAGCAAAATGAGGGGTCATGCAGGGGCTGGACCAGGCTGGGAAGATGCTATGGGTATAAAGGCTCATTTTAATCTAAATGCAGTTAACATGCTCAGAGTCATTTGGGATAAATGGGATACTTAAGGACACATGATGGCTAATCTCTGCTATGACATTTGTAGAGGAGGAGGAGGAATAATTTAGATGGAGGGTATTGTACTGCTCACAAGTTATCCCCTCTCTCCCATCATAAATGGAATTAATTGCCAGAAGGGTAACTGGGCACACTGTTGGCACCTCCTGGTCAAGGGGCCTGAGACATCTCACCAACGTTCTCCAGCTCCTCTGCAGATGCATTACTGACCCCATTTAGCAGACAGGGAACCGAGGCACAGAGCGCTGCAATAGAGCTTTGAGATGCCTCTGCCTCTGAGCTCAGAGCCCTGGTGCATGGCAGGCAAGGGAGCCGAAGTGGTAGTAAGAGCAGGAGGGAGCGGCTGGGCAGTGACACCCGGGGAACAGGGCAGGTACAGTCCCTGCTGCTCATCTGCCTTCCCAGACACAGCCAGGAGTGTTCTGGGGGCCTGTACAGCAGGGCTCAGTCTAGAACCCCCTGTGTTTCTGAAATGAGAGATCATTTTTACACATTCTTTTCCATGCAGCTTCTAGGCTTTGCATCTCTCATTCTGCTGAGGCTCTTTCAAGCACCAATTTCTTGATCTGCACTTGAAAAAGATCACAAATTATCAGCAAAATCAAGAAAGCCAAAAGAATTTCAGCTGATTTTCCACAGCCTTTGTTCAGCACAGACTCGGCAAAGCCCTGGCTCAGAGTACTACCGCTCCCCAACGTCACTGCTACAGCAGAAGTATCAATAGACAAATATTCATTATACCAATCGTTGCAGCACGGGTTTGGGCGAACCACAAGGTCGTATAAGCGTGAAAACATCACTCCTTCCCAAGTCCTGACCCCTCTGAACTCAACAGCGAAACTCCCCTTGACTTAATGGAGCTGGGATTTCGCCCCTAGATGGCTCTAGGATATAAGTTGTTTCAGGCTATGCTGAATGATGATTTGCAAATCTCCGCTCCCTGTTTGTATCACAGCAGTACCTGAGGGTCTGGGTATTTCCTCCAGGTGCTGGGAGGAGCGGGTGGCCTTGCCCCAGAGCACCTGCGTAGCCTGTGCAACCCAGTGCCGAGCACGGCGTGATGCCCATTCACACAGCACAGAGTCTCCGGCAGCGTGGCAAATGCTAGAGACCATCGGGAAGACCCGGTGGCACTGGCATCCGTGCGTCCATAAGCTGCTCTCCTGAACCCAAACCAAGACCTCGATGGGTTCCTGTAAATGACCCCTCCAGCTCTGATATGCTGCTGGTGCTGTAAGCAGCAGGGCTGAGTGGGGAATGTGGTTCTTGCGGTTAAGAGCAAACACACCAACGCATTGCTTTGGAGAGACAGAAGATGTGTAAGGAAAAGTGACAGATCCCAAGCAGGGAGAGGAAGAGGAAAAGAAACCACTTAGGGAAAGAAGAAATGCAATAGCTCTTCCCTCCTGTTCTGCTGTTGAAGCTTTCTCCACCTACTGGTAATTAAAATACAAATTATATGGCCAGGATATCCCTGCCCGCAGAGACACATTGCCCATTTCCACCACAGAGATGACGAGTTTAACCACCATTAATGGAGTGGTGGGGAAAGCGTTGCCATATACAGTCCATCACATATTTATGATGCCTGAAAAAAGATCAATAGAAGCTATATGCAAGGGTCTATAAATTTAATGTAGCATGATCATTTAGTATCAGTTGTTTCTTAGATTAATAACACAGGCATGGGCTGCAATCCTGAAAAATAATAAAGCAATGCTACCTGTTACGTACGACATGCTTGGGGTTGCCCCCATCGCCCCGGCCCTTTGCTAGGTGCTGCCTCAGGCAGTGAGCGGGACTAGCGCTGGGGGCCTGTGCCGGAGCTGGCAGCACCCACCGCCGCTGCCGGAGCTTCCTTGGCCGCTAACGTGCCTGAGCAGCAAGCGAGAGGGAACAAACCATGCCGTGAAGGTGTCCGTGCTGTCACAGCAGAGGGATGAAGCCCTCCAAGCCCAGCGCTTGCTTCCTCCAGCCTGCCAGAGGGAAAAGTGCTCAGCACTCCCCTGCCTGCCTCTACGGGCTGCACAGGGGCCAAGGACTGGCTCTTCGCATTGACCACAATATGTTATGGTTCAGTGGAAGGACCTTAAACTTACAGACAAGGACGAGGCAGTAAAAGATGAAGCACCTGAACCCCCCATTTTCAGATTACTAGACCCCAGGTGTGTGCTAGGGAGCAGTTAAATTTCATCATTACCCTTTCTTCTATGGTATTTTTTATAGTCCTTTTTACTACTGGCACTAAAGGTGCCGGACGCATCCCAGGAGCTAAGAGGACATCACTCGTCAACCTGACTGCTCGCTGATATAAAAAATGACAAGTCCTGGCTTAATCTTTCTGATAACTGTGTTCTGCATGGCCCATCCATCTCCATGGACGAGTTTTGGTGAAGCCGGAAGACAAGAACATCACAGCATTTAAGAATGAAAAATTAAGTGCCCTTTTTGAGCACAGCATGGAGCTTATTACCGCAGAAGTGTTCGCCTGCTACTCCTCAGGTTGTGTGCATGTGCCTGCACTTGTCTGGAGTGAAGCTCCTGCTTTCAGCCTTTAATAATTAGGCTGCAAAGGGGAAAACAGAAAAAAACTGGACAGACTGACCGACAGAATCAAAAGACCTACAAACTCAGAGACCTCTGACTCCAAAGCAGTCGAACCCAGGGGTGCAGGGATGCACTGCTGGGGCTCTGGGTGCCCCATGGCAGCCGAGCCATGCGGAGAGCTCACCAGCCTCACAACAGGTTTCCTACAGCTCCAACTCCTGGATTCAGGGGAAAATAAGAAAGTTTGAGCTATGTGTAAACCCGGTGGTCACGGAGGAAAGTTTTAAAATCTGAGCCTCAACAACTTAAAGCAAACACATAAAGCCCCTAAAATTATTATTTTTCTAGTATCCTTTTTTTTTTTTTTTTTCATTCTGCAAGTTGGCACTGCTGAGTTTTATCCTGATGTGCCAGTTAGTCCCCGAGACCTGGAGCAAATAACTGCACCCAGCTCGGCTCCTGTTCCCTTGCAGAGTTTTAAAATCACAGGTGCTAGCCACAGATATTATTGTATCAAAAATCAGGGTTTTTTTCATGACTCTTGTGCCTTCTCTATTTGGCTGTTGTGTAACACTGCCAAAGAGCAGGTGGAGATCTGTGGCCCCAGAGGCAGGACGGCATCTCTCTGCCCAGCTCCCTCCCATCCCTCTGTCCATCCACAGATGTTGCAGCTTCATGTGAACTGGCAGCATAGCAAATTGTAATTTAATTAACTCTTAAGCATTCCTGTAATCCAGGCTGACAGGGCTCCCCCAGCCCTTTGGTTCCAGAGTCCTGTCTGCATTGTCTCTCTTGGCAGGCCAGGGGTATTGTTTGAGGAGCCAAAGTTGATTGAGTCATCCTGGAAGGAGGACCTGAAGCCCCTCTGGTGGGCTGCAGGCTCCTACCGCCCCCCAGCCTGGATGTCAGCACACCCTGGCTCATAAAGGCCTGGTTTAAGCCTCTATTGTTCATTTTAAACACTCAGCTGAAAAACGACTTTAAGCAACGGGAAAGGAGCCAGACGGATGGTCTCCGAGAAGGTCCCTGTCCTGGCACAGGCAGGCACTGAGCTGCAGGAATGACCTCCAGGGAGAGGGGAAGGGGGGGTTCCAAAAACGGTGGCTAAATCCAAAGCTTCTCTGTGCAGGCGACCAGGCAAAAAGCAAGTGAGTCTCAGCAGAGAGCCCGTCAGAGCCGCCCTGCCGCTCTGAGCCCTGCCCCACGCCTTTCACCCAGGGTGCTGATGAAGGCTGGAGGAAGAGGGGCTCGGATGCTACCCCACAAACCAGAGCTGGTCTGATGCTGAGCGAGCCCCCTCTCTCCCTCGGCCACAAGAAGACCAGGGCACTGCCCTCGGCACAGGGCTTCACGAGGTGAGCACAGCGGCAAGGAGCTGCTCACACCACAGCGCAGACACCACGGAGAAACCACGATGAGCTCTTGGCCCCGTGGCATGTAGGCCAGTGTGCCAGAAACCACAGTTTGCACAGCCCACGTCAGGCACCTCATCACGGATTGTCCTCCTGGGCCATCTGAAATGGCTCTTTGCATCCTCCTCCTCCAGCTCTGAGGCATCCCTGCGAGCAAGACAACTCTCACGGGCTTTAATGGGGAGAAGGCAGCCAGCATTAAAACAACACACAAGGGAGAGGGGAGAAGTGTAAATTTTCCATTGAAACCTACTTTTAGTGGAAAATTGGGTTTCCAACAAAATGAAAGCAAGTGCTGCTTCTTTTCCTGCTGTTTTGACTTTTCATCAGAAAATTAAAGAGAAGAACATTGTCACAGTTTCTTTCCCAGTTTTTCTCTTTTCAGCTTCTTTTGGCCAAAGGGTATAGAAGATATTTTGGGTCTCTCCCACAGTTTCTCATGTTTCATATCTTCAGCTTCCTAACGCAAACCTGGGATTCTGCATGGGGAATTCAAACAACAAACAGCCCCCCTGCCCATGCTCTCCTTGGCTCCTTGCAGGTCCAGGGCACCGACATGCTGCAGCATTCATCCTTGCAGAGCCCTAGCAGCCACGTCGTTTTCCATAGGGTTTGTTGGATTTCAGGTTTCTCGAGTCTCCCAGTCCTTCCACTGAAGCTGTTTGCCACAATACATGTCCTGGACATTATCCTTGTTTCCTCCCCTGCTGCACCTCACCACGTGGACAGGACTCCTGCAGCACACCTTGCCCAGCACAAAGATGCCAGGCTGCTATCACAGTGCCACGATACATGACAACAGTCTGGCCCCGATAGAAAAGCAGTTTTTTTCTCCTTCCTCTGTTGAAGAGAGCAAACAATCAATGCTACCCCAGCACCCTGGCAGCAGCCACAGCCGTGGCAGAAAGGGGTGCAGGGCTCAGCCTGGGCAGCCACGGCTTGTAGCGCTGCCAGCAGCACTCATCTGCGGCAACTCTGACGGGGTCAGCCTACCATCCCTTATCAACATCGGAGCAGTAGGACCTGATAATTGTACGTGCTTTTTTCTGAGTGATTTAAGCATCATCAATGAAAATTGCTAAATAAATTCTGCCAATTAAAACACCTGGTTCCCTCTGTTCTACCTGTTGTTAAAGAAAGTTTCATTTATGAAATGCATTAATCGTTGGATCTCCAAAGCCCCATAAACCTGTGAACCTGTGAATCCTGCCTGGTGTATAATCTTCTAATCTCCTCCTCCTTAATCTGCTCACTATGGAAACCCCTGTCATTAGGAAACAAATGGCTTTGTGGGCTGCCTTATTATTTGCAAGGCGAGATGTAAAGGAGGGCGAAGCTGATCTGGGAGGACAGTATAAATTACTGTGGTGTTTACTTCGGTCATGTAAAAGAGCTAAACAGTGACTGGTAATAAAATAGCAATCCCGTTATCAGAAAAAAGTTTTAAAACCAGATTAAGGGGGATGCTGTTTGCTTTGTTATCGTGCCTGCCCTCTTCCTGCCAGGGTGTTTATCAGGTAGGTGACTTCAGGCAGAGATGCGTGTGTTCATTTATTATCAATACCCGTGTTGTTTTGTGAGAGGTGAAGCCACAGGCTAATGAAAGTGCACCGTGTAGCCTGTCTGCTTGCTGCTGGGGATGGCACTCCGAGCACAATGCAGGGGCTGCAGGCTGTCATGGTTTCAGCCCCCAGTGCTTGCGAGGGAGGTGATGCAGCCCATGCCCATTCCCCGTCACTTGGGCACAACCACCCCGAATCTCTAGGGATGGCTGTATCTGAACTGGGAACCAACAAGACCAGAGCTTGCACACAGACTTTACCACTTCTCTGGCCAAACTCAGCCCTCCCTAGCTGTCCCCTTCTGTGCCCAGCACAGGAGACACGATCACGCCTGCCCCAATGCTAGCTGTTACTGCTTGCATTTTGGTAGCTGTCCACAGGTCCTCACTTTTTGCCATCCCAGTGATGAGCTTTTCTTAATCAAAAGGCGTAGGAGCAGAAAGAGAGAAAGGCTGTTCTACTTCAGGCGGAGGGAAAGCCGGTCGGGGCAGCGCTAACCTGCAGCAGTGCAGCTCTCACGCAGCTCCAGCTCTCACACTCCCTGGCAGGTGGCATTTCACCTGCAAACTGCAGTCAGGGGTGACCACCTGGGTCCCCAAAGGTGACCACCGGCTCCCTGCGGATTGCATGTGCTCAGCCTCTGTGTCGCAGGCGTGCACCCCACCTTCTCCCATCCCGTGCCGTCCTGGTCTCATCTCCTAGCTTGGCCAGGGACCGTCCCTGAGCCCTGTGTGGCGTGGTGCTGAGTGTGGCGGAGCTCCAGGGACATTTGCACACTCGGATACAATGTGGAGCAATACAAATCGGGCACCGTCCTGGCTCAAACACAACTAACAGCAATGAGTAACAGGAGTGGCAACAACAGCAGAGCAACTAGATATAAAAGGTAACCTGCTACCTGAAAATACACCCAGGGCTCTGCCCTGAGCAAGTACCTGATTTTTTTAATTTATTTTTTTTAACACACCAAGTCTGAACGATGAAATGTTGGAGTCCTTTTACAAAACCAAGGAAGGATGCAGGATGTGGCAGAGGAAAAACCCTCGACTTGGGTGCAAGCAAGGGAGCTGGCTCCAGGGGAGAGGCAGCCGCCGCGGAGGGAGCCGGGCATTGCAGAAGGGAGAATTGCTACACAGCTGCTTTCTGTGGAGCCATTACCAGCACTGACCTTCGGCTCAGCCAGCATGGTATCCACTGCTGCTGAAACCTCATCCATCAGTGACCCCGAGGAGGAGGAGACACAGGCGATAGGAAACCAGGGAAAAAAGCAACATGAAATAAGAAGAGAATTAGAAAAGCAGGGACCCCAATTCTAAATGTGCTGACGGTGCTGTGCTGTAATTAATAAGCACCAAATCTAACGGGGATTCGTACAGCGCAGGGAAGAGCACCTCATTAATCAAAGCCCAAGGTGTCAAGATGCCAAACAGGAGGAGGACCTGCCAGGCACAGGCAGGGAGTAGAATGGTCCTCTGGAGCAAGAGCCACAGCTGCGGCATGCCCTCCGGATCAGGCAGGTACAAAAATAAAATTAAACCCCCTGAAATATGACTTGCAAACCAAAACCCATGAACAATTTAAAGCATAAAGTTCCTGAAGATTCTAGCAGGCTTTTCATGCCTGGAAGAGACAGGGACAACACCAAGTACTGTGCCAAATGGGGTCTCATGTCTCAAACTGTTACCAGACCCCTGGCCAGTCAGAGGCCCACCATCCATTTTGGAAGATGCCAAATGCCAGAGTCTGCAGATACCAATTCAGCAGTGCGGAGGGAGTTATGGCCCAGCCTCAAGCAATGCTGTGCATGGGGGACTTGCTAGAGATCAGTGAACTCACGCACTGCGGAGGCTAGCGAACCAGGCTTGCCGGTACACTGAGCAACGAAACAAGAGCAAAGCAAAGCTTGTAGAAAGAGCTAACCATCACCCGAAACCATTTGTGCTCTCTCATTTCAGTGAAACCATCCTCCTCTTCCCTCTCTTCTGGCAACTCTGTCTCGCTCCATCTTGATATTTCAATTTCTCATTCCTCTGTGGGTGCGTTCTCACTAGCTGAGCTCGTTTTGCTCATGTACCCACCTAGATCTCTCGGACTACTTTGATTTTTCACCTTGTTTATCTGCTAACATGGTATAATTTAAAGAACAAAAAAGGACTACTCTGTTTTTGAGAGCAGAGAAGAAAAGAGGCTTGCTAGCTATTTAGCTAAGCCTTCTTTGATAGAAAACTTTAGCAGGCAATCATCGGTAAACCCAGTATTTGCAAAATGGAAATAAATGAGAATCGTGTCTGGAAGCCCAACGCATCCATCTCCATGTGCTTTGTATTGCTTTTGTGCCAGCTGCCTCCAGACATGGTTATCCAAACCTAACTCTGAGAGATGTAGCCTCTCATCCCAGTTGTCACCAGTGGCTCACTGGGAGACCCTGAGAAGGCCACTTTGTCATGTTCTCTCCTGAGAAGAACAAGGACAGTAGAAGCAGCAGCTTCATCAGCACGCACACCCCCAACTGCTGAAGGAACTGCCTGATGCAACGTTGGACACACACGTTAGACACCCGCACAGCAGCACTAAACTAACTTTTCCCTATAAATACAGATTCATAAAAACAAAAGCAACAACAACAACAACAACATATTAATGCCTCTAGTTGCTTATTCACAGTCAATGGTTATGTTTTCCTTCAAGCAAGCCATTAAACTTGTTAGCTCCTGGTTAGACACTAATTTTCTTTTTCAAAGAAGCAGTGTGTTAGGAATTATGTTAGTGAAGTATAAATCAAATCCATGCTTAAGTCAAAAGGCTGATGCCATCTAAACATATCCTATGTATCAACAGCAATACAATTTCATAGGTGTAATCCATCAACAGCCAATCTGGTCAGCTACTTCATTAAAGACAGATAATTAATGTCCAGTAATAATCTGCTGCCTTGATTTTGTTGTTCCTGGAAAAAAAAAAAAAAGAGACAGACCCCTCCCCCACCGCCCCCCATTTTTAGGCAGTCTTAAATGGTGTATTTTAAGAGAGGTAATTGTTGAACATTAATGTGCTATCAATCAGGAGTGCAGTTACGTTTCTTTATCTCTTTACCTGATCCTGCTGAAAAGCTTGAAGGGGAAGAGCAAACAGCAACAGGAGGCTGCTGGGAATGAGGAGCTGTCAATAACTGCGTCGGAAAATGAGGAATTCCCAGGATAACGGTGACACGACTTAGATATGAATGGTGCTTCCAACGTAAAATATGGAGATAACCAAGCAACAAATAGGTCATTTCTTGTAGCACTTCACCAGCAGAGAGTATTTGTGTAGCACGAACACCATCTGTTTGCTGTAACCTCAGCGATTTGGGGTATTTATTGGTACTTGCTATTGTCCCAGGACCTCTCTGGAGAGGACAGTTTGATCTGAACTGCTTCCTCTCTTGGTGTGTGTGAGAGATGACAGAGCTGGTTATCAGTAAGGATGGAGTATCGATCAACAGGATGGTGATGCTTTGGCCCAGGAAAGAGAACAGAAAAGGGAAAGAGAAAAGGAAAAGGCGAAAAGAAAAAAAAAATCTATCTCCCATTTCAGTTCTTCGTCACCCAAAAAATATAACATACAGAAGGTGTCTCGGCTATACCACATTGACAAATATCACTCCCTGTCTATAACCGTGCCAGGCCTTCAGCCAAGAAATTTGTTGGCATATTCAGACATGAGAAATCCCTGGGAATGCCAGCAAAGTGATGCTGGGCATGGGCTTGGCTGACTTTGCAGCCCCCATTTGCAGGAAAAAACCCCCCACCAAGTTCTGCCTTAAAAGCAATAATCATAAAAGGCTACATAAATGTAAGAGACAAAACTTGTGTTTAAAGGTAGAAGCACAGTGGGCAAGGATGACTTCTTAAAGAATTTAAGAAGTAATTAAACAGAAGGGGGGGAGGAGAGGTACTAGGCTAAGTTTTGTTATCATACCTCCTGTATGTCCCACTGCTTTGGGAAACCGTCCTTCTCTCCTGCCTCCTCCTCATTATTATTATTTGCGCACGGTACACCGTACAACATCTCATAACTCACCATGTTTATGATAAAGCAGAGCAGTTGTTTTTGGAGACAGGCACTTTGGTATTCAGTAGCCCCAGAGGCTACGCCGCGGTGTGCTCTCTCCACCATTCACTAGTTAACGTGCCAATTTTTTCCTCCCCTTTCTCGAGTGTGCCTGAAGGAAATTTATTGCAGCAGGCGACTGCTATGGGCAAATACTAATAAAATGCTGTTTTGCTGCAATTTGTTTAATTGGCCACAGAAGAGAAGCCTTGCATGTTAGATCCAGCTTCTGACACCTCCTGCCCAGTCCACAGATGTTCTCACCATGAAGTGCTCACATCTCCGTGTTTATGGTAGGGAGAAAACAAACCCCTACTATTAAATCTTTACTATTGCTGCCGATCTGATGTGATTTAACATGCATATTTACTGTGGCAGGCTGCTGGCAACCTCTCGGATTTATTCAGCAAAAGGTACTACTTAACATACATTCTCCCCTCCTCTCTACCTTCCAGACGCTCGTTCCCATCCCAATCCCAAAACGGACCCAATGGATGTGCCGCGTCTCATGGGCAGCGAAGGGGGAAGGCAGAGACACTGCTCTGAAACACCAATAAGCCTCCGAGCCAAACACATTCAGACAAAAGTTTCTGTCCTTTGCTTACCAGTTGGACTGAACTCTTAACTCGATGGGCTGGCTCATGTTTAAGATATTATTCTTCAGGGTAAATACAGATTTTATGGCATCAGGTCAAAGATGAGGGTCGGGATTGGGGCCCTACCGTGCTGCCTGGTGCACAGTAGGGCACTGGAAGGTTTATTGTCACCAGCATTAACCGGAATAGCAAAAGCAGCAGGTGAACACGCCCTTGCTTCCTTACCGAGACGGGCTGCAGCGCTGGTCCTGGCGCGGCCAGCGGAGAGCTGGAGCTGCCGACCCCGGCTGTGCCCCCACGTGCTGCCTGGTCTGGGGATGAGGTGTTTGCAATTTCTGCGCCTTGGTTTGCAGGGACTGTGGTTATCACGGAGGTCACAGGAAGCATGATCTGTATTTATGTAGTGCTTTGGGATGCCTGGGAGAAATTGCTGATCATTGCGTTTTAGTAGTATTTTATTAGTGAGAAGAGGACTTCCCAGAAAATTCATTCTATGATTTTTGTCGAGGTGTGATCTGCACACCTCTGCAAGGGACAGTGCCCAAACAGCTCACTTGGTTGTTTTGTATCAGTATTTAGAAATCACAGCACAATGCCTTTACTGGGTTTGAATTCAGATTTGGGGTGGAGAGATACAGTTCCTGCTTCACCATGAGTTTGCACAGCAGTAAGAGATTTAAAGCAACAAAGGGAACTGCCCTGCCATCCACAGCCTTTGTATGCTCATATGGTTTTGTGTTAAGAAAGGGAAATTTAAAAAGCTATTTAGGAGATTTTCAGTGCTATATAGCTCCCTTTCCACTGTATTTTTTACAGGCAGAACCAAGTCCACCCCCAGCACCAGCCGACTGCACTGTCCTGGGTCTTCTGCACCGGGTGATGATCTAGGTGAAAAAGGACTTTCAGGCAGAGATGTCCTAAACAGTGATTTGTACACACTGAGAATATTACAGCTCTCCTAGGACTTCCCCTGATACTCATTAAATTTCCTCTTTGCCGCATATTTCAAAGATTTTAGGTGTGGGAGCTAGGAGACTCATTTGAACTGACTTACGACACGAGCCACACAGAGCGGGGTTCACACCGTCACCCTGCGCTCGCAGCCCCGTCGGGTCGTGCGAAGGGGAGGGGAAGGGAGGGAGGCGGAGAGGGGAGAGAGGGGCCACTGTGACAGCCCCTGCCTCTCAGGCATGAAGCTGGGACGTGTTTGCTTCCCCGGGATGGGCAGGGTGTAAGCAAAGCAGCCCTGGTTTGACTAGCTGTGGGATGAAGGTACAGTTTAAATCAACTTCATGCGAGATGGGAGCTAAATGCAAAGGAAGAAGACGCGGGCAGGGACAGAATGCTTTCCAGCGAAGCCTGGCTGGTTCTGAGGACTGGGAATGGATGTGAGACCTGGCATTTCACAATCACAGCTTAACATCTGTGGTTGGCACTGGATGGAAAAACTGTTCCTTCACCCAGAGCAGAGACGTTACGAAACCCCAGGGTCCTGGCTGTCTCCCCTCCCCGGGGCTGTCCGTGGGAGAAACAGGGGGTGACTGCAGCTCCAGGTGATGTGGTCACCCTTTCAGAGATGCCCACTGCTTCCCACGGGAGCACCAGCAGCGTCAGGCTGCCTCGGGCAGGGACAGCAGCATCCCAAACACCACAGCCAAACCAAGCAAGAGTCAGCAGCAAACTGGGAACCGTGCAAGTTCTCCAGTGAAGCGAGTTTGCGAGTTGTCACTTCTCCTCCTGTCTGGGCTGACAGAGAGGATCCCTGACTGGGGGGAAGCGACAGGAGGGACCTTGCAGAGCAAGAAGGACCAGCACGAAAGGCAGGAGCTGCCCAGGGTGAGCCCACAGGACTGGCAGACTTGGGAGAATTGCACCCAATACGCCTCCAGCCCTCGGTACACAACGCCTTCTCCTGCATAGATTATTTTCTTTACACACCAAGCTGTTATCTGCAGGCAGAGAATGCAAACCATTATCCCTGGGTCTATCGGATCAGCTCCTCCATTCTTTTATCTTCTCTTATTGAGGAGATTAAAACACTGCTGTGCTCAGGGAAGCCCCCCCCGGAAGGCAGAGGTGCTGACTGCCACAGGAGTGTGAGCCTGTGCTAATGCTCACAGGAATTTTTCCAATAAAAAAATCCAAATGGGACATTCTGATGTGGGCAAATACATAGGAGATCTCCAGTGCTGGCTGTGGCAGTACTGAGCCACAGGCCACCACAGTTCCATGCAATGGCCAGCATGCTTTTCCATGCAGTTTTTATCCAGATGAATAATTTTGGGAATCTAGGAGAGCAAGCCTCGCTGCCTGGCTGGTTTGCCTCCCTCTCCTGCAGCAGGGCCCATGGAAGGTGGCAGCTTGCTTCGAGCAGTGCCAGCGGCATGGAGCCCTGCCACGCACAGCCATCACTCCTCGGGGCTGGGGGGGACCACCGGGCTCAGGGGCTGTGGCCCTGCCACTGTACGGACCGACAGTCAAACACCCCACACCGCTGCTGTCTCCTCTGGCTAGGAAAAGATCTCACATTCCTGGCTGAATTCCTCCAAACTGCTTCAGTTTAAAAAGTGGGGCAGAGAACATCACAAAAAAGAAACTTTCAGAAATTTCCTGACTCCAACGAGGCCAGAAGTACTGGGACAGCAGGTTTTACTCATGCTGTTCCCGACTCCGGCACGCTGTCGTCTGCCAGTCTCACCCTGTCTCCCTCAGGTAGCGCTGAAAATGGGTTGAATGCACTTCTCGGGCCCGAAGCAATATTTCACAGCTCTTATTCCAATCTCTGGAGTTCACTCAATTTATACTTATTGTGTCTTGCTCCTCTCTGCACTGCTCGTAGGAACCCCAGAGCTGTTACTCACTCTAAGGAATTAATAATACTCTGCATTGAAGCAGCTTAAATTATTTTGTTTTAGTCGATGCAAACAGAGGCTCCTAGAACCTCAGGCAGTGGGATGGGGCAGCGCAAGGGATCTGCCCGCGCCGGGAGAGCGGTGCCGGGGAGCAGCCCAGTGGGAGGGGGTCCTTCCCAGGGAGCCGGGACAGCGGATGGTGCAGCCTGCTTCTGCCAAACCATCATTTCTTGGCGCCCGCGCCCTCGGGCACAGCTCCAGCAAAACTTCAGGCTGGGCATGGTGCCATCGTGACAGACGGCCCTGAGTGCAAGAGCCCGGAGCCGCTGCACTGCCTGTAGGCACCGGCTTTGCAGGGCTTAGAAGACAGTTTCCAGGCACGGACCCCCAGACACAACTCCACTGGGAGCTGTGGGCAGAGCTGGGGCTGCACCATCAGCCATTCAGAACAGAGTTCAACGCATCTCCACGAAGGAGAGGAACCCAGTCGTGTGCCTGAGCTGGGGTGAGGAGGGGAGTCGGGACCCCGCAGACCCCGACCCTCTGCTCCGGTCCTCTCTGCTCACTTTCCCAGCTGCACTGGAGGCCACACCAGCAAAGAAAACCCACAGCCTCTCCCCTGCCCCTGAGCAAACCGTCTCGCTGGAAACAGCCACACGTGCCCCCGATCCTGCTTGGAGGGGAGCTGCACGGCTGGAGGGGGGCCAGGGGGGCTGAGATGCTGCTGGAGACCTGAGCTGGTGGGCAGGGGGGATCCTGAGCCCCCAGCCATGCTGTCGAGCCCCAGCCTGGCACAGACGGGTGCTGCAGGAAAAGGCCCTGTCTTCTTTAACAGCGCACGTAATATCCTTTCCAAAGGTTTACTAAGGTTACCCGTGTATTAAGTTAAGCTAACCAATTTACAATGCAAATGTTACATAGATTACAAAGGGTAAATGAGTTGTATGTTGAAGGAGATAGGCTTTACCCAGACAAAAGTGGAACAGACCTGTGGCAAACTGCAATTAATGACCTGAACACATCTTCCAGAATGAAAAATTCATCGAGTCCTCTAAGGATATATAGCCCAAGCAGAAGAAATTATTCACCACCTTCTACATATCCAAAGTGTCACCAAGCCTATTTATCTGGCAAATAAAGTACTTCCCTTCAGCCTTAATATTTCTGCTACCGTATGGTCCAGAAGTTCTGAGATTTTTTTTAAAGTAGATTTTGCAAAGAAAGTGCAATTCTAGGGAAACTGAGAGCTGGTCAGCTGTTGGGAGAAGGAAGATTGCAGCGAAATGGGGTCTCCTCCCTGCAGTAAAAGCAAGGGATAGGGGGTGACAGCAGCTGGTTCCCAGTGCTGACTGTGCTGGAGACTCCCCAGGCAAGGAAAAATCATTTTGTGCCAGCATCTCCTACTGAGGTAGAAAAGGAAAAGATCTTGTCTTTTGTAAAACCAAAGTGAATAGAAGAAGTAGGTTTCCTTAGGCACATCCAGATGGGCACCTAAAATTTGAGACACCAGCACATGCTGGTCACTGGATAAAATCCAAACCATGACATTAAGGGAGGTGATTCATAGTCTGACCACGTGCAAAGGGGAGATAAAACCTAACTGTCCCGTTGGAGGTGGCACTGTTTGTTTCATTAATGCATGTAAAGCACTTTTGTGGTCCCCAGGTGGGTTGGGAAGTGTTGTTGTAAAACTGGGACTAAATCTGAGATATTCTTCTCCTTGCCTGTAATGGGAATGAACAGAGCAACTGCTAAGCAGATCCTCTATGGTTCAAGTGATTCAGTATTTCTTTATGTTTTACTACTTTATCTCGTGTGAATAAACAAAGGGAAAACCAACTATGGATGCCACAATTCATTTTAAAGAAAAAAAAGTTTTCTTTTGCCATAAACATCAATTGTCAATTTTTGCTCTGGCTAGGCGTGAGCTGCGGAAGCTCTTGGGGAAGGGGGGCAGGGGCTGCCACATGCCACGGCCCCGCAGCCCCGGGCATGGGGAGCAGCCCAGGCGTGCACCCCGCTGCCGGACAGGCTGCCTTCCTCATTATCCTGTTTCTATTTCCTGGTGTGCCAGTAACCCCCAACAGGCCAGGAGCCCCCCTTCATAGGAAAGCCCTTCCTAGTGACCCAGCCAGGCGCTGTAGGGATGGGGCAGCCGGCAGCCATTCGCGGGATCCAGCCATCCCCTTTAAGCCCAGTTTCACACTGGGGTTAAGCTGGTACTAGCTCCCGTGTGTGCCTTTATCTGCTGGAGGCAAAGCCTGTTGCAATTTATACATTAACACTGTCTGGCGAGGCTGGCACCCAAATAATCAGAGGGAGAGGGAGTTAGGGGAGCTGAGGTGGAAACGCCGGGGCTGGGAAGCAGGATGCTGCAGAATCGCTTCCCCTCCAGTAAACACCAGGACAGTGGGGAGCAGCGCTGGCAGGGAGAGCCCAGGGCCAGGCGCGGGGGGCTGCCAGGGCACCATCACCCCTCCAGCCCCATCTCGGCCACAGTCAGCTCCCGGCGCGGAGGCGGCAGCCAGTGCTGCCCTTCTGCTACTGTTTGCTGAACAAAACCAATTCTGTAACTCAGAGCTAACTGGTTAAGCAGCACTCATCATGCCTAATTTACAAAAGAAGGGGCATATTTCAAAATATTTATTCTGCCTTTCCCAGTTGGATTGGCATAAGCATGTGGAAATCTTTGAGGAATCAAACAACTGTTAATCACCTCAAGCTATTCCAGGCTGAGTTTGCTATGTAAGCTGCCGCCCTCTGTTTACACATAAGAAGCAATGACTCAAAGAATCCTATAGAGACTATTTTTTTTCCTCCTTTTTAACGATAAGGTCTGGCCAAATGGCTTAAAGGGCCCAGCTATTTAGTATTGGAGCTGCACCTTCTTGCCTCAATCTCCCCCCTGTAATATCTGCATTTGTATTCAGCTGGCGAGCGCTGGTGGGATGGGAAGGGGGAGGGAGAGGCTGTGGGTTTCGCAGCCTGCCCGCTTCGCCCTGCTGCGGCCCCGGGCGCTTGCTTGGGGCTGGAGGCGCACGGATGCTCCCAACAGTATCGGGCCAACAAGGGCAGGGTTGGATGTTGCCAGTGGCCCGAGCAGCATCCCGGCCGCTCCATGAAGCTGTGTGGGGTTAACAAATCCCAAACCCACAGCAAAACTTCCCTCTCAAAGGCACCAGAAGCGGAATTTCAAGACCCAGCTGCTGCTGGAGGGGGGAGTCAAGATCTGAAGCAGCATCTCAGCTGTGCAGTTTGGACCCACTCTCCTTTCTTGCCTTTTGGGCTGCTGCCACCCGTGGCCTCAGCACCCCTCTGCCTCAGCCCCTGGCCAGGCAGGCGCCCGGCTCTGCTGACCCCAAACCCTTCAGCCCCGCGCCCGCAGATGAGCCTTTCCCCTGATAACGCCAGTCCTCTGGGCAGCCTGTGGACAACAAACCCACCACTGGCCACATTCAGTGCTTTTTCAATTAAATCAAGCTCCAGCCTGTTCAAAAGAAAAGCAAACCCACTAGTGCCTCGCTCCCCTTCCCTTTCATCCGCCTGCCAGCGAGCCGCTGCTGCGAGCATGCGCTGGGCTCTCCTTCACGCCATGGCACTGGTGCTGAATGCTGATGAGAAATTCTTGGTCCAACCCCAGGCACTCATTTTCAAGTAATTAACTTGGCACCACCACAGCACACAGCAGATCCGACTTTCCCGACCAGGAGATAACTGAATTAAAAGGCCAGGTGTGGGATTATTTATGGCCAAACTTGCTTCTTCCCCACTCCCAGTTTTAAGTCAGCAATGATAATTTTATCCAGACTCTCCGTCTTCCTACCCAGCCTCGAGGCTGGCACGTCCCTTTGTCAGGGAGCACAGCACATGGGCAGCAGCACTGGGATGCTGGAGGAGACCCCGAGCACTGCTCTGAGGGTGTCCCTCGCCAGAGCTGCCCCCTCTCCCCACCAGCAGGGCAGTTTGGGGGACACAGCTGAGGGGTTTTTAACATTTTCTACTAAATTGACATGCTGTACATACCATCACCATCAATATATCTTATTCCTGAATCTGCATAGAATGAGCGAAATCCCTGCCTCTCTCCAAAGCCACTGGCAGCTCAGCTGAAGTCAGAACTCCTGCCCAGATCCCCCTTCCTCTTCCCAAATAAACCTTTGCCTGAAGCTGCAGAGAGCCATGACTAGGGGGAAGGGAAGATGGTGTGGTGGGAAAGGAGGATGGCTGGTGAGGAAAACCATGGGATGGAGAAGCAGGACCTCCTGCCAGCCAGGCAGAGTCGGTGAGAGTTGGCTGGCTGCTCCCTCCACGCGGCCGTGCGAAGGCTGCTGCGATGCTACCGCCCCTTGGGCTATGCTGGCAAATTATTCATGATTGCAAAACCTGGAGTTTTCTATATAAAAAACCAAGCCTAAACGGATGGAACAAAAAAAGGTGACAGACGTGGGTCTCCTGTTCATGACCCTACTGCTGGTCCCATGTCTCCCAGCACCAGCACCACTCCTAATGATGCTCCAGCACTAATTCCTGAGAAATGCAACCTAAGGTTATATTGTAAACAAACACAGGACTACTCATGGCAGAGCCGGCAGCCCTCGATGCAAGTACACCTCTGCAGACCTGCCAGGACTGACAATGGGTAGGTAAAACAATTCCTCAAGGTCATCAGTGGGGGAGAGACCCCAAAGCCTCCCCTTCACTGAGCCGCTGGCGCTTCTCTCCTTGCTAAGCGGCCGCCAAATGTGGAGCTCGGGGTGTGCTGCTTCAGGGCAGAAGTGGGGAAACCCAGCCCCAAAGAAGCAAAGTTGACCATGCCGGTGTCTGAGCAGCCCAGCTGAGGGGGGATGCAGATGGGAGAAGCCATCTCTGCACGCAGCGGAGAGGAGAGCCGTGGCCCACAAGGCTCGGGGAGGAAGGCTGCAGAGCAGTGACATATGAGGATAATGAGTGTTGACATATGAAGATACAGCCAAACTGAAAGCTACATCCTATTTAGCTTTTAATTTGGATGCTCATAGAGTGGATTCTGAAGCCCCGTTTCATCACAGCTCTTAAAATGGATCTGACTTATAGGAAACAACCTGACATGAAACTGCATTACTTATAAACTTGACTTGAATACTCCCACCCGCTTCCCTTGATAGCCACCCCGCGAAACCCCACGGCATGTTTGGGCAGGTGAGCTGTGTCCCTGGAAAAGGCATCCTGGCTCAGGAAACCCACTTACTTTATCCAGGGGAAACCGATGGATCTGGCCCCAAACTATGCAGCTAAGGCAAGCAGCGTGGATAACCTACCTGCCTCAGCCACATCGATTGGGGCCAGATCTGGAAAACAGAATGGTGCGCTGCTGAACCTGCCAGAGCCCACCTCAGCACCCCTGCAAGAGCCATCTGGAGCAGAGCCAGCACGGAACCCCCAGCTGCAGCCACACCGCCCTTCCCCTGCAAACCCCCTGTGGGCCAGCATCGATTCAGGAACTTTCTGAGCATCTCTTTGAGCGAAGATGCCAGCGCAGAGGGTAGCTGCTGCCTGTGCCTCCTGTGGGGACAGCCTGGGCTGGGAGGTGCTTTGGTGCCCTCTGCTTTTCGGTCGCACGGCATCTCCCCCTAACCTGCCCCACTGAGCCTTCCCCCAGGTTCTCCTCTCCCGCTTTGCTCCCAGCCAATCTTCTAGTTACTGAACTTCACTGGGGAAGGGCAGCTAAAGGTTCACTATCCGCAGCTCCTGCTCATCGCATCCCAGATTCCCCCCAGCAGAAACATCAACCGGAATAAAATAACAACAACAACGACAACAATCACACCTTACTATTTTCACGTCTGCTTTTGCTTTCTTCTTTTTAAAAGTAATTCCTGACTCACAGCACAGAAGAGGCCCCTGTGATCCCTGGGTAATGGCCTGCCCTCTATGCAGAGTGGAATAGAGTTAGAATGAACGCTCCAGAAACCCTGACAGCCCGTTTAACAAGGTGTCTAACATCCCATTTCCTCTGCACTTCCTCTCTCCTTAATCCTTTTATGCGAAACTCACTCAGGAGTAAGCACGTGTGAAATTGAGGACTCTCTAATACACATTGCGCGACACAGGCTCACTGAAATGGAGTGTCTCAGCCTTGTTCCGTCAAACAGTGCCAAGAGGAAGCCGACGTTAATCAAAGAGCCTTTTCCATGTGTCCAGGGCCTTGTGCACCCGCAGAGCAAATAAACAGCTTTCCGCTGCCACCACTTTCCCAATACTTTCATCTTCTTAAAGCTCCGGATTCGACAGGGCAGTTCAGAGAAGCAGGAGGGGTGCAAACGGCGAAAGCAAGGGGCACCGCGCACCCAGCCTCCCGACGGCAGCTGCTTTGGGTGGGGAGCGGGCAGAGCCGTCGTTTTTTGATTTTGCAAGTAACATCTATGGGCAGCACAAAGAAGCCCCCCAGGGCTCCAGGAGGTCCCCAGAGCATCCCAGTGCACAAGCAGCGTGGGGCAGCAGCCCAGTTTGGTGGCAGGGACAAAGCACACAGCTCGGAAGGATAATAGAGAGGATCCGATTGAGCTTGGAGCAGCTCAGGTCTACCAAAATGTGGACTGAACGTGCTGCAAGGACTATTCCCCTGTTTCCCGTGACTTCTCAGTTTCAAGCACTGGGAAGAGCTCGTCAGTGCTGCGTAACCGCAGGCGGTGCCAGGCTTGCCCTGCTAATGCCAAGGGAAGTTTATCGTGATGCCGGGAGTCCTCACAGAGCAGCCCAGAGACACGCAAGAACACGGAGAGGCCAAGCTCCTTGCAAGGGGCTCTGAGCATTGCAAGACAGCTCAGCACAGATGATTCGCAGCATTGGTTCTGCTGGTTTCAGAGGTCCAAGGATCTCAAAAAATATATTCATTATAATTATCCCCATCCTGCAGTGGAAAAACGCTTACAATCTCACTCAGTGACTTGGATTTTTCAGCAGAAAGCCTTTTCTTTTCTAGAATAGGGAAAATGAGTGCCAGGAAGAAAACTGAACACCCTCCTGATAAATTCCCAGGGAATACTTCCACTAGTTTTGTGTATTTTTTAATCACAAGCCACATCTACCTCAGATTTGAGCAATTTACTATTTAACGCTGGGTACAGCTTATATCAGGGGGATGATACGCTGCAATTGCAGGCAGGCAGACTTGATCCAATAGGTCTATTATCTCCCCCCGTTACTATGATCCTGTCCTAATTAGGATCTCACACAGACCAGATACACCAGGAGTCAATGACAACTTCATTTATCCAAGGGCTTCGGTCTAGGAAAGCTGTCTGGTGTTTTTAAGTCACCATCAAGTAGGTATTGATTTGGTGAAGTCAGGAAATGATACTTCATTTATGTGCTTTAGCCTGGAATTTGGGGTGCAGGTTATTGCTCACTGGGTGGCCCCAGGGCATGAGGGCTGAGCTGGGTCTGCAGTTCGCAGGGTGAGTGGTTAAAATACCTCGTTCCCCTCTTCCTCTGCCCGACAGACTTTCCGAGGGTTAAAATTCACGGTAAATCAACAAACATTTGGATCAATAAGGGATGCAGGGGAGTGATTTGCATCTGTGCTCTCAAACCTCTGCTGGAAGAGGAGCCTGGAAAGCACACAGTGTACAATATTGGGGTTGTATGGAAAGACGGAGAATCCCTCTAATTGCACAGCGGAATGCAGATTACAGACTTGGAGACGATGAGCAGTGCTAAACCCAGCATCTAAAAATAAACAAACAATACAAACCCCCAAGTGAATGAGATTTCTGTATTATCATCACACCGTGTAAATGATAGTGTCCCTCTGGATTATCCGATGGAGAGCGGGCTGGGGTGTTGGAAAGATAAGGCATTTTTAATCTGCACACATAATCACCTGAAGGGAAAATATAAAATGCTAATAACAAATTGGAATTCAATCTAGAAAGGATGCAACAAACACCAGAACCATTTCCCCCTTCTTACCTTTGGGGAAAAAGGAAAGAAAAAAAGAGCAAGCCAGCCCCCCTTCCTGCCACCAACCTCCTGGCTGTTTCTTGCCCTTATTTTCCCCTGCAAAATGCTTCATTACAACACTTCAGGGGGTGAAATCTTCCCATAACTGGCCTGGCCCCCATTCTACTCTGCCCCATACATCCAACTTTATGTTTTAAATGGATCAGTTTACTTGTGACTAAATATAGAGTGGATCTCCACATCCCTCGCTAGGTGGAACACTATAAAAGGTAAGTGGTACAATACATCATCTTAAAAGGTGGCTTATCTGGAGAGGAGGTGTAGGAAATATTGTGCGAGGGACTGTCTGCATCTGAGGCACAATTGGATTCCATTTTTCCTTTTGAAATAGGGAACGGCAAGTACGTTGCTAATGCCTGAAAAATCATGTCAAACCACGGGGCAGGCAGTGAGGGACAGGCCCCCTCGATGCGAAGGGGGGGCTGTGCCAGCCAAGCCCAGGGCAGTGAAGTGCACAGGTTGAATCATTCCTAATTGTCTCCGTCTACCCAGTTCACAATCGCACCTTTACACCACTGACTCGTCAAAGATCCCAAAGCCTTGTTGACATGGGGAGCTGTCACGCTTTTGCTGCGGCACGACCCTTGTAGGGAGGCGGCACAGCCCTGCGCTGAGGCCAGGAAAGCTCTTTTCCCTATTCAAACCAGCATAATGTAAAATGGAAAGGCAATTTTTCTTCCTAACTGTGTTGATCCCAGGGGCTGCGCCTACAAGGCTGCATTGCTGAAGCAAGTCACATCCCTGGGCTGTGCAGGACATGGAGCCGGGGCTCCGCACAGACCCGCGCCCGGCAGCCGCTCCGATTATCGGCTGTGACCTTCTGAACAAGATGAGCAATTCTGCGTTCACCTCTCAGCAGAGGGACCGGTCTTTCCTCCTGTGCAGAACAGTACTTGAGCGGTCAAACCCATCCATTATTTAAGCCTTATGAAACATTTCTGAGCAGAATTAAGAGAGACCATCGATATTTTGTTCAATCTCTGTTTGTCATTAGGTTCCAGAATCAACACCTCGACCGAACGGCAAGTAAGATGCAGCTGCGGTGCTTGTTTGATCCCCTTTGCCGTGCCATGCTGACCGTGCTGTACATTGGGAACTCGGCTTTTCACGCACATCCGTGACAGCCCCCCACCGCCCGGTTCCCAGCATACAGGCGAGGTTACTTGCAGACTGAGAAAGGCTCCTCTGGAGCACTTAAGGTTCATTCTTCCACATCCCCAGAAAGTCAAGGCTCCATGGCAGTAAAGAAAATCTAGCATCAACGTAGAGATTTGGGTTTAAGCCACGGGCTGCTGCAAACTGCATAAGCCCCAGTGACAGTGTATTTATTTCCTCCCCACGCCTTTGCTCAGACACTGTAAACAGGGCAGATTTCGTATTACACACACGCACACACACGGCCAAATCCTGTATATTGGGCAGGAAGATTATTGAACAAAAGTAAGTGATAAAAGCACGGGCCAAAAAGATGTGTTATAGTGTTTTCCTTTGAGGCAAAGACAAAGAAGACACTTTGCTGTTTGTTGTGCCAGAGAATCATCTCTGATTGTTTGTGTCACGGTGGCAGATAAGTGCAAAGGAGATAGATGTTCTGTCTCCGAGGCACAGTTCTCATCTGTATAGTATAAATTTATGCCTGCTGGTTGCAAGCCTCATGATTCAGAGCCGCTATATGACTGCGATCTGAGCAGAGGAAAGCCACTGCCTTTATGCCTGACGTTGATCGGCTTCATTCGCGTTGTCAGTCAGCCCCCGAGAAACGTCCCCTCGCATTACAGTCACCCACCCCCTCCACGCAGGGCTGTCCCAGGCCAGGACTGGGCTGCTCCTGCTCCAGCCAAGCTCATCCCACCGGGCTCTGGCAATGGCTTTGCTCATTGGAAGGCACATTTCCCCTTCCCTTCTGGCACTTTGGGATTCCTTAATCTTCCCATTCCCCAAATCCAAAGCCGTTTCTCCACACGAACAAAGCGCATAGGCTGGAAAGGAGGAAAACGGCTTGGGAGGTGGCCAGCCCTCTGCTCTGAAAGCCCACCCCCTCCTTCCCATGGCTCTTGGCCATCGCATTTGGTTGTAGAGGAGTTATCTGCAGAACAGCAATGCTGCTCCATCTGGATTTCAGAAGCCACATCTAATAGCTGCCTGTTTGTGTTCTAAGTGTTCACTGGGGCACTATCAAGATAAATATATAATCAAAATAATTATATTCAAACTGAGCTGAAAGAGCATCTTGGCTTCAGCATTCACTCATTCATTCAATACCCTGTTAATTAAGTATACCTTGCAGCGTGCTCTGAAATCTGCCAAAATCAGACTTGGAGAGGTTAATGAGGCAACGGTAAGTTTTCTTACACAGCAGCATCTAACTATAGCTGACACATATTAATGCACAGACAATTAACAAGGATCAGATTTGAGCCAGATCTCTCATACTGTTTTTCATGTCCATCTCTGGGCTTCGCTTCAGGGTGCAACAAGAGCTGTACCAAGAGCTTCTGCTCCTTGCTATCCTTCACCTTCCTCACACCAGAAGGGTGGCATACCCTATTCCTTCCTTAAGCTGCTCCTCTGGGACATGGGTCACACCACTCCTTCCCCCTCCCCAGCCTCCTGGCCAGTCCCTCTCACCTGTAGGACTCTGAAGAAGTACAAGACCTTTCAAACATGTTTTTACCACAAGTACTTTCCAAGAGAATTAGAGGATTAAAACGGACACCGATTGTTTTGAGACGTTTACAAGGGCTTGGTTTTCCTTGTACTGATGTCTCTGGTGAAGTACTGGTAAGACCCGTGCACCAAGTGTGAACGTCAGTGAAGAGAAATGATCGGTTGTGATCGTTGCGAGATCGAACAAGTTGCGAACAAGTATTTTGCTGTGCTTCCATCTCCCCTGTACAGCAGACCCTGCCTGTGCTTGGACATTCAGTCATGTCAGGGTACGACATTGAGTTAGAGTGAAATACCTCACAAACACTTAAGTTTGGGGCTGCTCACACCAGGAGAGCAGGTCAGGAACCAATGCATGCATGGACAAGTGCCCGTGAAATCTCTGTGAAGATGGAAGTTACTTGCAAATTAAAGGGTGATGGAGAGAGGCCAATAAATATCCAAAGAATGTATTTCCTTAGGTGAACAGAAGAGTGCAAGAATGGTGCTACCAGGTAAGTCCCGAGGCCCATGTAGCCCCTAGTGACTCTGGTCCTACCACAAAGCAGAAGGTGTAGAAAAAGTACCCACGGGGCTGTATCAGAATGTAAGAGCAAAAAACTGTCACCAGCTCCTGGAGGTGAGTGTGAGCAAAGAAAGAGGCAGGGGAAGACAGGGAGATTGAAGGAGCCCTTTCTGACCGAGCTGATAAAAGCATGTTCTGAAGACAAATTCTTTCAAAGCAACAGCATCAGCGAGACCTTCACCCACACTCTGCACCGGAGCAGGGCTGCCGGCAGCACTCCTTCCCACGTGGAGGTTGGTTGTGCTTTCAGGAGTCAAAAAGATGAAAGAATCTCTGGACTCTGCTCCTGCCTTCCCCTCCTGAGCTGAGAGTTTGTTTATTTGGGTCTGTAAACAACCCTAATTTCCCCCAACTGCTGATTGCTTAATTTCATGCTCCTCTGAAACAAGACCAGTATCTTAGCTCATCTCCTTACTTCTCCTTCCTGCAGGCAATTACTCACACATCCAGCCCCCTCCACTGCTTCGCCAGTTGGGAGCGACCGGTCGACAAGGGGATCCCAGAGGAAATGAGCTTTGCTCCGGTTACTGGACAATCTGGAAGGTTGAGGGAAATGAGGACTAAGCCCAAAAGTTTAATTTCCCCTTGTAATGATCAAGGGACTTCAGTATCTTTTTTTTTTTTTTTTTTCCTTTTGGTACCTCTGAAGTTAGAGGGAAAATAGCCAGGGCCAAAGACAAATGAGAAAGTTCACTGGAGGCTCAGGATTTCACCACAAATCACCTTCACCAGGGAAGGTTTTATTGCAGGAGTTTCTGGGTTAATCCAACACAGGAGCAGAAGCGCTACCAACCCAGAGAAGCACACTTGCTTTGTGCACAGTCAACGATTGCCTGCCACCTTCTATTTCTGAAACTGGACCCACACTTGTTCAGGATTCCCTGGGTACCCACATTCCCCGGGGAGTTTCACAAGCAGCAAACTCGTGCTCCCTGTTTTGGGTCAGTCAGTGTTACCAAAGCCTTTCAGCACAATGCAAGCATCCCCTTCACAAACAGTGATCTGGCAGTTGCTTCGTTACAAGGCTCATGTTGCCACCTTTGAAATGCTGATGTGAAGGAGAAATCCTCCTAACTCTCCTGTCCCTGAAGCAAACTGCTACTGAACACAAGGGAAAATGGGGAGCCAGGGCAGAGCTAAACTCATGCGCTCAGTTTCAACCTCTCCTGGGGTAACCTTATCTCAGACTTTCCATTCCCATGTTCCCTTACTGTTGCTGCATCATGATAGGGATGCAATAGTCTGGGGATAAGTCTGAACCCTGGCATTCCAATGGTGCTGGTGGTGAGATCTGGAAGAAGCCCAGGAAATGCCTAAAAAGCCACAATATATAAAATGGGGCACGTATAAACATGTACTTGCTAAGTCCCCACACAGAGCCCTTGGGAACTGGGAGTTACCTGGGTAATTAAGACCCTGAACCAGGAGCCTAAAAACCAGGGTTTAAGTCCCAGCCTTGCCACTTGTTTCCTTTGTACATCATCCAGCCTGTCCAGACATCACCTCCCCAAAGCTGCAAAAGACAGCAAACTTCATTTTCTTCTTGTGAAACCCAAGTTTAAAATCTGTTCTTCTCACACTTTGTATGGCTAAAAATCAAAACATCGTGGCATGAGAACATTAAAAAAAATATGCTATTTAGCATGACCCCAATTACAATTTTTAATTTTACTGGCTATTCACTGAATACACTTTCCAGCTCCAACAATTGGGAGTGGGACCCTGCAGAAGCGGCTCGTTCACCACCAGACCTGAGCGTGCCGGTGGTGCCGGTAAATCTGCCTGGGTGCTCCTAACGCCGCTGGGTGGGCATCAGGGAGAGCAGAGGTAAAGGAAATTACCAGAAAATCACCATCCCCTTGGATGCCAGATACAACTTCTTTGGGAACTTTGCACGTCTTATCCTGGCACCAAGTTCCTTGGAAAGGAGGGGTTGGCTCCCATGTCATGTACATTGTCTTAGAAGATTGATTTTCCACCTGTAAAAGTGATCTACATTCTCCCTCCTCTCCTGGATGCCTTAGTCAAAAGAGAAAATGGATCTTTTAAAGATACATGTATCCATCACTATTATTTACATTCTAATATGCGTACGCAGCTCTGCTCCAACAAGGGAAATGTAAATCAGATGGACATCGTTCCCTGAATGCCCTAAAGAGCTCCATTCCCCCCAAATTAGAATAGAAAATGCTCTTTTAAAATGCACCTTTAATATGTAAAAGCTGCTGCATCCTGACTCTAAATAAACCAAACTTGAGCTACATGCCAAATATCTTAGATAAAGGACAGGTAAGATGGTAGTATCTGGCCAAGGAATCGGTCCTAAACAGCTATTTATATTAATGCAAAGAAGGTACAATGTTCTTCCTCTTGATATATGCTGCAGTGGGATATAGTTTTGTCCCACTAGTGAGAATAAAAACGTACAGTTCATGATAGGCAAAGTCACATGTGTGAGATAAAAAGCTCCAACTATAATATATGTCTTCACCATGTATTCTCTTCAGGATTTTCTTTAGATCTTTGGATGACAACAAGAAAACACTTACTCAAGGTTAGACACTGCTCTCTGGGCTTTTTAATAACCATTCCCTATATCCTGGGGGATTGCGTCCGTGAAATAAGGCAAACTCAACTTCAGTTTGTGGACTTGCAGAGACAAGGCAGCATCCTTATGCGTGCCTTTGTTTCTGTTTTGCTGTGCATGCGAATGAACGATGCGCACAGGCTGCGGGCTGAGCCGAGGCGCGGGCAGGCGGTGATGAGCAGCTCTGCGCTGGTGCCGGTGAAGCCGACGGCCCCGCGGTGGGAGCGAAGCCTGGCAGGGACAGCCAGCCGCTGCCCTGCTCCATGTGCCTGTGTGCCCCAGCCCCGCTCTGGCTAACGGGCCGGCAGGTTACCCCCCAGCTTCTGAGGCAGCTCCTGCCTCTTCCTATTTCTGCAACACGTGGGGAAAACCCAAGGAACTCCCAGCCGTGGGGACACGCTCTGCTCACTAGGGACAATTTTACAGCCCTCGCCCAGGGGTGGAAGCGCAGACCCCTGCCCTCTGCAGCCAGGCACCCCCTCCCCACGGGGCAGGGAAAGCGGGAGCCCGCACACCCAGCCCACCCCCGGCAGCTTCTCCAAGAGCTGCAGCAGGGCTCTGGCAGGGCAGGGGCTGCCGGCACGCCGGGGATTCATTGACAGGGGGAGGTCAACGGCAGACCTTAAAAACATCATCAAACTTTAAAGATGACCATGAAAACTAGTAGTTGTATTGCTCATGTCTATTAAGAGAAGACTCACACTCACAATAAAACACAAAACTTAGTTTAAAAGCAAATCCCTCCTATATAGCCAGGCACAGGTGGCAGGGCTGCAGCCGGGGTGGCGTGGCCAAGGGCTCGCACGTGCTTCTTGGCCAGCGAGGCTTTTCCTCACAAAAGCACAGACCTCTCCCAACAGGCTCATGATAAATCTGCAGTGAAAGCAGTATATCACTGAGCGGAGATGGTATCTGCTCCATGCCCCGCTTGGCGGAGTGCAGGCAGGGACCATGCGGTCCCTTGCCATTGATACCATCTCCCCGACTGAAACGAGGAGAGATAAAGCCAAGCACACGTGTGCCGAGCGCATCCCTCCAGCCCTCCTCCTCCCAGGCCACGTGGCACAGCTGGGCCGGTACATGGGGCACCTGCGCTGCTGGGCCGGTGGCTTGTGAGGCCGGAGGGGAGTGGACAGGAGCGGGCTGCACCGTGGACGTAGGCTGAGGCAGCCGAACATGGCACTGCATCGCTCCCATCCATCCAGGGCTTCATGCCACGCAAACCCCACGGGCACACACGTACGAGGCACAGGCATAAAACCAGGAGCCAGCCTCACCCGAAAACTGGTATCGTGGCCACGGGGCTGGTTCCTCAGTCTGGCTTTTGGTTTTTTTCATTCGCTGGCCCTTCATGCATGCCGTCTTCCTTCTTTGTACAGTAAACTCACAAAATCATGCACCCACAGGTAAACACAGAAAACATTTTGTTTTGGAAGCTGAAATTTTAGCACATGACATGCTGCAGCTCCCAAGCCAGTGGACCAGAAACAAATCCCATCCCACCTATGGAGCACAGGGCCACTGTACGCTGCTCCCCCTCCTCCAGACTTGGCCTGCAGCTTTGGGAGGGACTGCAGGGACAAGCTTGGCCCCCTTTGCCCTGGCAGAATTGTTGCAGTCCCACGAGAGTCAGGATTTCACTGAAATATAAATTGATTTTAAAAGGGGAGCTACTGAGCTACCCTCTTTTTGCAGTTCAGGAATTCTTTAAGCATCACCTTGTTCCTAACTACTCTGGTGCACTGCACTGCAAATGTTCCCCCCTTTTTTCTCTCCTGCTGCCAACGGATAAATCCACATCTACACCTTCCATCCAGTGGCTGCTGCCTTACCTCAGAAGGCACAGTGTTATAATATGCTTGGCTTGGTATTTCTTCCAGCCCCAAACCAAAGCTTAATCAGGCAGTGAAAGCGGCAGTGAAGATGAAGCATTCCAGGGATGGTTTTCCTTCTGGTTTGCTGCTTTTTGACACATGCCCTGGCCCAGCAGTAACACGTTCTACACTTTGCATTAACAAAGACGTTGGCAACAGAAGTTTTGCTTCCCCAAAGGAAGGGGAGTGCCTGGATGCCCGAAGGGAGGAAGGACAGTGCCAAAGGCAGCCAGGAGTCCTGGGGTGGCCACCAGCTCTGGTGCAGACACGGCTGGAAGGAAGCTGCTTTGCTCTGTACCTGTGCTGTACCTCTCTTCCCTGCAGTTCTGAGCCATGCAGCCCGTCAAAAGCAACTTTTGATCCTGGCTAATATTAAATGCCTCAGATTGTCTCTGCCACGTAACCTAGCTGTGCGATAGAGTGGCGTGCTACACCGCGCCCTGCAACCCTGCCCCGTGCTGGCCAAGGAGACGGGCCAGAATTCACCTGGTTTATGACAGTCTCTGCTTACTATTATCACCAAACCTGATTTGTAATTCAACAGCATTCATTGACTCAGATCACCAGCGCCTGGGGGAACAAGCAAACGTGGTGAGCAACGGTTGGAAAGCAGCACCTGCTCCGTGACTGCTGGCATTGCCAGGATGCTGAGCAGTACCACCAGGACCAGCCCACAGCTGGGCACGAGCGAAAGCATCGTGATGCTGGGTGGCTCAGCATCTCCTTCTGCTGCCCAATCTACTGATGCACTAAACCCCCAAAATCACTTTAAAAATAGTCAGCTGGCTACATATATCCATCAGGATATAAACCTGCTATTAGAACACGCGTCCAGGTATTATCATGGTGACCCGTCAGCTGTAAATGACCCAGGATATTTTGGAAGGAAAAACAATTTGCTTCCACTATTTACTTCTTTCTCCTGCTCTTGACCCTGTGAGCATACAAATGTTTTTCTGCGCCTCTGCTGTGAAAGAGACACTCTCATCAAGGAGGAGTAAATCACAATAACAGGGAAATAAACCTTCCCCCGAAATGATTCCCATTTATTTATTTATTTATTTGGCTTCGCAGAAGTCTACATAAGAGTGCATAAATTGTGGCGGTGGCTGCTCACTGATTAGCAGCCCGGACTCCAGGCGAGCATCCTCGCTCCGCTCCTCTCCCCCTCTGCTCCACTCTCTGCGCTGGCGGGGCGGTCGTGGGGCACGCCGATGCCGTTTCCCTTTAAATCTAACTCAGGTAATGAAAACGCACAAGAAAATAGTGCGGGTGCATCTGGGAGCAGTAGAAAACAGTTAGATCTTCATAGAGCCATAAAGAAGTAAACAGTAGGCTGCTATGAAGATCTATGGGACCCCGCAGTGCCATTGTCTTCAAAAGGAATTAAAAACAAATTGCTGAGGGCCAGCACATAATTTAGAGACTCACGGCAATTTTATGACTTGCTAATGTTCCTAATTACATGCCCGTGAAAGGCTTAATTAATTGGGGGATGTAGCAAAAAGTGGAGCCTGTGTTTGTTATCATGGTTCCACTGCATTGATTTTAGTGCCTATGGAGAATTTAGGGCCTCTTTATTTGCACAAAGAAAATGCAAGTCTCTCGAAAAAATGCACATTAAGATCAACCCCTCGCTGCTATCTAATATACTTTCCTCTACTTAACCAAAGTGCTTGTAATCATATTTTGTAAATGTTGGTGCCGTTAATTGCATTGTGAGAGAAAATAGGTTCCGCTCGACTGATCGTGGAGAATTTTATAAAGTTCTTTTCCTGCTCCCAATTCTGAGGACTCCGAGAGAGAAACTCATCAGAAGTTGCTGCAGTGGGCAGGGAGCGGTGCTGCTCTGCTTCTCCCCGTGTGCCGGCTGGGTCGGTGGGCACCGGTGCTAGTGCATCACCTGCACCCACCTGGCTCAGCTCCTCTGCCTGCACCCTTCCAGCAGGGGTACCCTGGGAGCTCTGGCATCTGGAAAAGCCTCTGAACCTGCCTGCACCACGGAACAGCTCAACCCTCAGCCCCCACGAGCCCTTTAAACATGCTCAGCATACTCTGAGCTCAAGGTTTTGCTGTGATCTTCTAAAGGAAAGGACTTCTCATGACATTAAATATAGGCCCACGCTGTAACGCCTTTTCCCTAAAATACCCCTGGGATCAATGCATGGAAGGTCCAGAGTGACCACCTTCAACCAGAAATAACTTAATATTGAAAAACATCAAAACATAAGGAAAAACATGGTGCTGTAGAGTACAGAAGCACTGTGGAGCCTTGCAGCGCCGGTACAACACAGCTACGTTTCTCAAGGCTGTAATAGACATTTGCACTTATTTGCATTGGGGGAAAAAAATAAAATAAAAAAAAATATCAAAGGGTTTAGACAAGCCCTTTTCCAAGCTCACAGGTCTCAAGGAGAAATTGAGGCAGGACAAAGACAAGCGCAGAGCATCTGAAAGTGCCTGTCCAGGACAGAGCGAGCGGAGAGGTGGGGTGTGATTACCCTGAGCAATGCCCCAGAACACTTTTCTGCTTTTCTCAGCACACATGCCTGGCCACGGACTGTTCCCTCAAGGGGAAGGTGCCACGTGCCAGAAGAAGCAGCCCCAGACTGCAGGGTGGGCTGCCCAGGTGCTGCCCACCCGGGGACCCCCCCAGCCCCGGCACTGGCTCTGCCTGGCCATCCTGCAAGGAGCGAGCTGGAATTGCAAGAACCATTTCACCGAGATGAAAAATAACTTGATTCATACAAGCTTAAACCCAATATTTTAACCTATTAAATGATGAAGCTTTTCACTGTCACCCCTCCTCTGCTGCTTGCATGGTTTTTTCCCCCTTACTTCATACGGATGGCTGCTAGAGAACTGAAAAAGTCAGGGCAGCTGCAGCCTTTGCAAGACCGGCAGGCTACAACAGCCCAGCAGGGACAGAAAGTCGAAGCAACAGCCTCTGGATAAAGAAACCTTCCCAACAAGGCAGCACTGTTTGCCTTGACTCTGCACAGGACACCGAGGGCTCCTGCATCGCCTGTCGTTCAGACGCACACACGCACCCAGGACGAGAGCGCGGCTCGGTGTGAGCCCGCACGCACGTGCCGTGCTGAGTGCACGCCGCTCCAAGAGGATTTATGAGCAGCGAGGAAGCATTTCACAAGGCACTGCAGAGTGGAGTGTGAGTATTGACGGGGGAACCCCGGGGGTGCTGGGTGCTGTCCCCGGGCCCAGCGCTCGAGCCCAGCTGGGGAAGCACCACTGCCCGCCTCGCCCAGCACCCTGCCTGCCCGGCACCCCTGCGAGCCTCAACCGCACGGACCCTTTCCTGAAGGAAAACAGAACAAATGAAGCCTAACGTTTCTGCTAAGTTGTCTGAACCCAGATTTAGATTACATTAAAAACTACAAAGATATTTTCTTATCATCTAATGTTTTCATTGGAGGTAAAAATCTTTCCGCAAGAGGAAACACAGTGATACCAGGCCAGGTCCAGAAGAGCTCTTGGTCCGGGCATACAGGAAGAGCCGATGTGCAGATAAAAACCTGGGAGAAGAGCTGTGTCCAAGGTGCGAGGGCCTGATCCAGTAGCCAGCCACCCTGACTTTCCCAGGAAGCCAAGTGAAATGCAGGCAGCAAACAGCAAGAGACAATTCTCTAGCATCCTTCCATGTTCGGTCAGGGAGGCTGGTGCCAGTCAGACAAAGAATGAAATTATGGATAGCAGTTTTGGTCAGGACGACGCTCCTTAATAACTAAATGGCCAGGGGTGCAGGACTGGGGCAATAACTAAATGGCCAGGGGTGCAGGACTGGGGCAATAACTAAATAGCCAGGGGTGCAGGATTGGGGCAATGGCCAAAGGAGCCTGGACAGCCCCTTGCTGCTTTCCTCCTCCTGCAATTCCTTGCAGCAACATTGCAACAAGGAGGAGGAGGTGGAAAAAAAAAGGCAAAGCCAAGTTTGTCTGTTGCTCTTGAGAAAAGGAGACATCTTTCGAAATATAGTTGGTGCTTTGACGATAAGACCTTTGACAGAAACATGAATGACATGAATACTTTGATCTCTAGTCTCAGAAGCTTCAACAGCAATTATGAGTCAAGAGGGGTGAATATGGGCAGCAGCTAAAGCAATGCCCCAGAGGGTGGTGATGCAGTAATTAGAGACAAAACCCGGAGCATCTCTGCCTGTGTGACACACACGAACCAGGGAGGAGGTGGGCTGGGGGGAAGCTTCATGAAAAAAACAACCCTTATTCTTCTGAGAGACATAAAATTGACAAGACTTTATACATTTCAAAGCAAAGATCTTCAAAGACAGGTAAAATGCTAATTCTGCTAATGTAGGTTTTTATGTATATGCTCTGAAAAGGTAAAGCAAATTAATCACCAGCTTTACCCCCTAATATATATCTGTGTTACAAATATATTACAGCATGTCAGATCTAAGGAGATATATCTGAACAGCGGTGGTTAAAAGAGCATTTCCCTTTTCATGCTCTAATACAGTTATTTTGATCTTTCAGTCTTCATATTTTTTGTTCTCATCAAAGGAATGATGGTGCCAGAGATTAGGATGTTATTTATTTCCCTCTCACTGTCCTACCCATGTTAATCACTCCTAGTGTCAACAGCTGCAGCAGTGCCGGTGCTGGCAGTGCCCGTGCGAGGCCGACCGTGCTGCCCATGCTGCTTGCACCGTCCTCCCTGCCTCCACACGCTGCCCCGCTGCCCACCCGGTGCCAGCATCCCTTAGGGTCACCTCCAAAAAACCCCGACCTTCAAAAGCTGATGGAAATGCTATGCAAATGGAGGGCAGGGAGCGATGGGGACGCCTGCGGAGCAGAGGGTCGGTGTCCGGGAAGCACAGCCCTACCCTTGGGCAGCAGCGGTGCCCGGCTCAGCCTTCTGCATCACCCAGACAGTCGTAGAAACCTTCAGGAGAACAAAATGCCGATCGCAGGGCAGTGCGGCGTTAGGCGCTGCCTGAAATCCCTGCCCCGAGTGACACATAGCTCAAAGGGACCAGGGAAACAGAACACAAATAGGGCAGGAGGCACAGGGACAGGAGGTGGTGACCCAGCAGGGGCTGCCCGGTTCCAGCACATCACCCTGCCCAGTCCAGCCAGTCCCCTCCTGTTATGATGGGATATCTATTACTGATCACCAAAAGTCCACTGTCAGAGGAGAGCTGACCCCTTCGGTCTCTAACAGCCTCCCCCAGGGCTCTGCCCCTCTCTGCCGGCCCCGGTCACCCCAGAGAATCCAGCGTTCAGGTGTCTCTGGGAGTCAGGACAGGGTCCCGCTTTCCTGGGTTGTTTCCAGACACCTCCCACTGAATTTGCACCTGCGTTCCCACAGCACATCTGCGTTCAGCCAGCCCTCACACCTCTAACAGAAGCACATCCCACGTTTAAGCATGTACTGAAACGTTGCCTCTGTGTGTGTTACAGGCTTGCTTCAGAAGCGTGCATTGCCTCCAGACACTGCAGCTCGTTTTTCCCCCAGCTTCACCACACACAGACCTTGGGAATTAAGCTCCTGCATCCGACAGACGCAGGGCTCCATGCCGGAGCCTGGCGTGACTCTTTACCCAAACCCAAACACTGCTGGGGGCAGACAAAGGTGGGACAGGGATGCAGCCGCAAGCTCAGCTCCACACACCGCTCCCACCGGCGTGTCCCACAGCTCAGCCAAAATGCCCATGCTGCAGCCGTGGAGTTTAGTGATGCTGATTCTCCTACATTCAATTACACCTTGGCTGGGACAGGCAGAGCCCAGAAAAGTTTAGGCTGTTGAGAAGGGTTGAACTTTGCTCTGGGAGGTTACGCAGAGCCCACGTGGGTGACAGCAGACGTGTGCTCAGGATAACATGACGCCTTTGCATTTTTTTGAGCAATGTGACAGCATTAGCTCTCCTACCCTGCAATTAGCATCGGTCACGCTGTGCCTGAGTCCCCGTGTGCCATCCTGGCTCTTCAGCCAGCACACCATGCAGTGTGTCCAGTGGTTTGGGCACACGGTGACTCAGGTTTGAGCAGTGTCTGTTCATCCCTGGCTTGTAAGGCTGCCTTGTCCCCGGAGCGTTTTGCTCTCAAGTGGCAGGTCCGGTGCCAGCAGGCTGGGAGAGCTGCTGCCAGAGCCCTCTGCACCAGGATGGAAACTTCAGCAACTCCATCAAAACGTTGCTTTAAAGGACTGTGTAAGATGCCAGAGTTTAAAGACCAAGGTAGAGAGCTGTTGGCTACATCTGCAACTATCTGAGGTGAGTGGATGAACCCATTAAGAGTGGAAGATGGTGCTAAGCAGGTATCTCTATAATTATTTGCAGATATTAACTAGGCAGGTACACTTTGGGCATAACTAAACCTTGAGAGACAAGGAGCAGGAAAAGACTGCAGGAGCTAATGTCTTTGAAATAGGTTAAACCAGTGACATTGCCCACCATCAGCATTGTGTTCCTTGCCTTTAAAATGCTGACACTTACAGGTTTGATGGTAACTAGACTGCATAGGGGCACCTTTGCTTTCACATCAGATCTGCTGACATGAACAAGAGTCGATTCAGATGGGCATCCAAACATTAAAGTCCTTCCCTATTTCCATAAAATGATTGGCAGGATGCCTACTGCTAGCGGCTGGTAACGCTGCTGATAAATGGCATCTTGATAAAAACTTTGGGCTGTTTTAAAGAAGAAGAAAAAAAAAAGCCATACTCTTATTCTAATTCACTCAGCTTCTGACAGATGAGATGTCTCGTCTCTAAAAATTAGATCCTGGTATCTTTGCTGTTTGTACATAAAGAAAACTGCATCCAGCAGCTGGGACAGGAGCACAGCATGCCCCCGCTCTTCCACTGCCCTCCTGTGCAGGAGGCTGTCCCCATGCTGGGGCATCTCCCCCCTTCCCTGGCACCAAAAATGTACATTTGGGTACTGAGCAGAAAGTTCTTAAAATAAGGTAAAGATTATCCCCAGGAAAAGAAAAAGGCTGGTTTCCTTTCCAGGTCTTGAACTACTGAAGCTTTCCAAGGAGTTCTGTGGGTAAAATCTAGCTGGAGCAGCTGAAATCCGGGGTCATTTCTAAGACACAGAGACCTGACCCATGGAACCAATTTCTTCCTGCAACTTAAATGTTAACAAATGCATAATTCTCAGAGAGAAAAAGAACTGCACAGATCACTTGCTGCTGATTCCCAGCTAATCCATCAGTAGATCAATGCAGGTAAAAGAGAGGGAAAAAAGCTCATTTCAAGCCCTAATAAAATTATTATTATTCAGTTTTTGTAGCTTTTTAAAGCACTTAATTCTAGGTATTTTTCTTAAGGTTTAGAAATGACTTCTAAAATGAATCTGAATGTTATAATGGGAACTTTTCACCCCCAGAGATCGAATACCTTTTTCTCTCATACCTTTGCATTTCAAATCATACAAAAATCCTATGAGCTGGGAGGCCCTGCCAGGCTCCCTGCGCAGGCACCCTAAGCACACGGCAGACCCACAGCTCACCTGAAAAGAGCTGCAGGGCATAAACACCTATAGCCGTTTATTACTTGTTCTTTTAAAAAGATGTTTTCTCTCTCTGTGGTGCATGAGGAGGAGTGAAGCTGCACAGGGCAATGCCAGGGTGGGGAAACACCCTCCCGCTGAGCAGCCAGGGCACAGCCCGGTAATGCCCCGTCAGCCCTCGCCCACCGCAGCCGTGACATCTCCCACCCTTTGCAGCACACCCAGAACAACACAACTCAGAGCAAGAGCTCGATAAAGATTGGAGAGGGGATGGTCAAGATTTCTGGAGGATATCCCGTTCTCCTGGCTGTAAAAAGGAGTTTGCTGTTAAAATTTCTTAAATAGCTTTGAAAATCTCAGCAACAGTAAATGGAGACTGACAGCACCAGACGGACCTCACGCTGCCTCCATGATATTACTGACTTCATTTTCTCACATAAAAGTCATCTAATTACTATGGGATGCACCGAAGGACAACAGAGGGGTCCAGAAACATTCCCTGCCTGCACAATGGTGATGGCCACAGACAAGGACGACCCAGCTATACGCAGCAAAGCCTCAAAGATTCACAGTTTGTTGCTGCTTAGTACAACCCAAGTACATAGAGCCCAACGAACCACCAGCAGCGAGTTCACTGAAACCAACCAGTGATTTATGGAGCTGCCGCTCCCCTCTTCTCCTTCCTGCCTCAGTGACACCTCCACATGTGCTGCCAGCTGTGGCGACACCAGCACTGAGACTGAACTAACACATCTGACCACAGGGATGCGGCTGTCCCAGCCAGGCGAGCATCCCCGGCAGTGGTGCCAGACCCCAGCCTGGCTCTGCACCCAACGAACAAAGGTCCTGCAGAGCTCCTGCACCCAGTGCTGCCCACACCAGCAGAGCAGCACTGGTTTGTAACCACAGCTCAGAGACACCGAGCATCAGGAAGACAGGCTGGATACAGGCACTGAGACACCCCAGCACCAAGGCAGAGCAGACCAGACCACCAAGAGTCTCCAGACTGCCCAGGGAGAGGCGTTAACATCATCTCCCTCTATGGCTGCTTGCCGACTGAGACTGCTCAGGGTTCCTGAGCAACCCCTCTGCCCCGAGGTTGGTTGTCTGTAAGCACCACCATAACGAACGCAATTAACAGCGGTGACATCCTTACCTTGATTCCCGTCATGGTCTGCTGGAAGTTGCTTTGAGAGCTGGGGCTTCAAACCTGCTTCGCCATCATGTGATCTGACATCGTGGAGAATTTACTGTGGAAACAAAAAAACCCACAAGTGTGAAATGTGACTGTCGATAAAGTAATCCTCAGCAATCAGACAAAATTAATTGTGTGAACATCATTGATCAAACCTACTTAATACATTGGGTTTATAGAAAGCTGGAATGTAATTTCATTACCAATCTGCTCCATCCTAATGAAATTTCTAATAACACTCTAATTTTGATTTCGGTTAAGGAGAGAATGATGGAAATTTTCTTTTGCTTCTCAAGTAAGGTTTTATTTTATTGGTTTTTTGCAATACTAGGGATACTAATTTTTTTTTTAATTTGACATTTTATTAGCAGGGGGTTTAATATAACAACACAGATAAAAAAACAAAATTGCAAAACAGACAAACCTTACAGAAATAGAATTGATGTCAAAATTAAGGAGGCTAATTTTAAAGAAATCGATTTATTTTATGAGTGGAGATTTGGGATTTATTTTTTTTAAGTTCTAGCTGATTTCCTGACCTAAACCGATTTAAATAATACTAGTTTGCAGTTCCTTTTATCTGTAGTTCTCACAGAACAATGCTAGAGGAGCTCAGCCACATGGGAGACGCACCAACATGCCTACATTCATAATGGGTAGATTAGGGCGAGAAGACCCCGGCCCTACCCACGCCAGTGGCAAGGCTCCCATTAATTTGGACATAAGCAAGATCTCGCCCTTTGGGTCAAGTTTCAAAAGACACCATTCAGTCTTTCAGGCTCAGTTGTGTCAGTGCAAAGAGAAGGGTTAGAGGTTAATCAAATCAGGAGTGCCGAAGCATCGGTAGGTAACTCAATGGTGGCGGCCCGGATTTGCATCGAAGCCCATGTGTGAGGTGCCCCGCACCCCAGCCTGCGCTACCTGGGACCCCCACCCTGGAGGAAGGAGCACAGACGGGGTCTCACAGCGGTGCCTGCCCTGGCCTCCCCCACCTCCCTCTAATCTGTTTCCAGCAGATAAGTTCCCAGAATATAGCAGAGCAAAATGCAAAACTTAAAAAAGAGGACCGGCAGAAATCAAGCTGATAGACCTAAGGATTCAAGCTGCGAGCGATCAAGAGCGAGTGCCCTCCTGCCACTCGGCCCAGCCACCCTGCACCCCCGGCTTCCCAGGGGATTGGCAGTGGGAGAGCCAGGGGAGACTGGCAGCCGAGGGACAGATCCTGGGGCCACCCTGCTTTGACTAGCCCAGGGCACGCTGCACCACAGGCAGGCAGCACCCACCCGTGGGAGACAGCGTCTCTGTCCCTGCAGGCTGCCCGGGGAGCTGGGGCAGGACCAGCTGCCTGCCCGGGGCTCAGGGCTGCTGCACCTGTGAGACTGGAGCCTGCAGGCTTCTGCAAAATGCATTTCACTGAGGGCAGGGGA